>NW_024080646.1:4860380-5067097 GCF_003009895.1 Hyaena hyaena
AAGGAAGGAAGGAAGGAAGGAAGGAAGGAAGGAAGGAAGGAAGGAAGGAAGAAAGAAAGAAAGAAAGAAAGAAAGAAAGAAAGAAAGAAAGAAAGAAAGAAAGAAAGAAAGAAAGAAAGAAAGAGAGAGAAAGGAGGTGTTCAAGGACATTTCCTTTGCAGGCTTGGTCACATGAGGCAGCAACCAGGGAGCAATAGGGCGGGAGCCCTGGGGCCTCCCTGGGGCTGAGCCAAGAGCTGCATGAGCTGCAGACACAGCTCTGCAGCCCAGGACTTTGCTTCACAGAAATTGACCAGCCAGCACAGGGAAATCTTTGGAAACTTTGGGCTCTCTGAAAGTTCCTGGATAATCTTTCCCCACACCCTACACGTTCTTGTCCATCTCTACTTAAAAATAGATAAATACATATACAGTATGTGTCTGAAGATTTTGTTCATTTTGCGTGAAGGGGGCTGGGCCAGGAAGGTCGGATGCTACAACTGTGTCTGCCAGGGGGCTGGGGATGGCCAGCGCTGGGAGGAGAATGCCTGCGGGGGAAAGTGTCCTGAGAGACACTTTCAGACTAATTGTGTTTCTATTGATGAAAGAAATACAGTTATTCAAAAGATTAACAATTACGGGGCGCCTGGGTGGTTCAGTCAGTTAAGCATCCGAATTTGGCTCAGAGGCTTAGTGAGATGATCTCACTAGCCCGGCACCAGGCTCTGAGCTGACAGCTCAGAGCCTGGAACCTGCTTTGGATTCTGTGTCTCCCTCTCTCTGCCCCTCCCCCACTCGCACTGTCTCTCTCTCTCTCTCAAAAATAAATAAACATTAAAAAAATATGTTAACAATTACCATCCTGTGGGTCAGAACATTCCATAAAATGAAACTTTCTAAAAAATATAATTTATTATCAAGTTAGCTAACATACAGCCAGTGTAGCTTTGGGGGTAGAGTCCTATGATTCGTCACTTACCTACAACACCCAACAAGTGCCCTCCTCAATGCCCACCACTCATTTTCCCCCACAAAATGAAACTTCTTTGAGATCTTTTGTCTGTGTAAAAGAGTGTTTTAGGTATACAGCACATTTCCTCTCAATTTTATCCAAGGAAGAAATAAGCATTGAAATAGGAAATGCTTAATTTTGAGAATATCTAGGCATAATAATGATAGTAACTCATACATATTTTCATTAGAATAATGTTTAACACTGATATAACCTTATAGCTAACAGGCTTAGGATATCTTCACTGTCTCCTCCAACTCCAAGACTACCTAAGCAATTGTCAGAAAACACCAGAATAATTCCTCCTGTGTACAACCCTCAATGGCTGCCCAGTGCCTACAGAAAAAAGGCCAAGCTCTTTGACCTAGCCCATACTCCTGCTCTAGCTTCACATCCTCTTTCCACTACAGCTGAAATAGGCTCTGTTGTTTCTTCTTTGACTTTCTTTTTTTTTAAAATTTTTAAATTTTTTTTTTTTTTTAAAGAAAGAGAGACAGAGTGAGAGTGGGGAAGGAGCCAAGAGACAGGGAGACACAGTATCCGAAGCAGGCTCCAGGCTCTGAGCTGCTAGCACAGAGCCAGACATGAGACTCAAACTCACGAACTGCGAGATCATGACCTGATGAATAAGGCTGGTGCAATACAGAGTCGGACCCTTAACTGACTGAGCCACCCAGGCATCCCCCCCCCTTTTTTTTTTAATATTTTAAACTTTCTTCCTTGTCTTTCAACATACTGTTCTGTATTCCTAGAATTGCCTTTCCTTCCTATCCACCCTCTGAATTCTCATCTTTCGGGATTCTGTGCAAATAGTGTCTGTTTTCTTGATAATTTCTCATTCCCAATGTCAACTATTCTACTTTCTGTGTCCCCACCTTATAGCTTAGTATATGTGCCTTCTAATGCATTCAATGATTTGTTTGCCTGTCTCTGACAGTATATTGTGATCTTAACAAACGGGAGTTTGATATTCACTAATAGATACCTCTAGAACCTAGCACAGGATATCACAAGTACTGTCTAAGCATCGTTGTGCTGCAACATGGGGGGAAATTACCACCTCTCAGGACTTCCATGTATTAATATCATATGAGTAAGAGGTCTAGTTGCCTAAAATGTAGTATCTACCCATTAAAAGTATTAATATTATGTATTTGTTAAGTGAATGTTTGAATCTTACTTTACCAAATTATACTCACATGGTCAAAAGGAAATTTCAAGTGTTTAAATTTGTGCAAAGCTGATGTTGTAAGAGAAGGCAATTTGGAGGCAGAGCCTAGGAATGAATTCTGGAAAGCTCAGGCCTTAGGTCTGACTCACTTCACTCCGCTTTGGCTCAACTTCTCATACTCTACAAATTAGCCATGAGTGGTAGTCACTGGCCCACACCACAAGGCAAGCAGGTCCAGGGAAGCCAGCTGATAACATTTATGGAGTTCCATCAGGAGCACTGAGGGCTCACTGTGAGGTTAAGGACAATAGTGGACAGAAAAATAAATCAGCATCTTCCTGGATCTCAAAGGACCTGCCCACAATTTCATGTGAGCAGCAGAGACTTCACTAGGGACAATAGCTCAAGGCAGAATTTAGTACATGTTATAAAAGAAGTACAAGCAAAGCACATCCACAGCACACAAGAGGGAGAGAGGAATTTTACCCGAGGGGATAGGAGGTAGAGGCTCAGGTGTATTCTGTGCATATCCCGGGCCTTTATCTCATTGATTCTTAGTAATATTGTGAGGTAAAGGGTGTTAGCCCATCTTAGAGATGAGCACAGAGACTGGGGGGACCCAAGTAGCTTGCCTAAACCACACTGGATAATACACGGGACTTCAAATGCATGGCTCTCCGATTCTGGTACCAGCTCTGTATTGCACCAGCCTGATCCCCAAGTGAGCCAGGAAGTCTTCACAGAAGCGGTCGTGAGGGTTCCAGGTAGATGGGATCATGTGGGAAGAGACCCAGAGGACAAAGTTTAAAGAAAGGGTATGACATGCGTGTGTTATTGGGGCATGACAGGAGGGAATCATGTTTGGAAAAAAGGCTGGTAGGTTACTAGGGTAGGGCCAGGTAATGGAGTAATTTGAGTTTCCATCCTAAATTTTTTTTTAATAATGATAATGATACTCCAATAATAATACTACTTTGTGATTAATGTAGTACCTTTCTTGTGACCAACTTAAGACATTTCAGGGGCAACTGGGTGGCTTAGTCAGTTAAGCTTCTGACTCTTGATTTTGGCTCAGGTCATAATCTCACGGTTCATGGGATCGAGCCCTGTGTCTGGCTCTGTACTGACAGAGTGGAGCCTGATTGAGATTCTCTCTCTCCCTCTCTCTCTGCCCCTCCCCTGCTCGTACTCTCTGTCTCTCTCTCAAAATAAACATTAAAAAAAAAAAAGAGGCATTTCAAATCTGTGATGTCAAATTCCTGCTGTCATCTACCACCCATTTTATGGATTGGAAAACTGAAACAGCAAGCATTTTAGTAACTTGTGCAAAGTGGTAACACAAGAGGCACCTTGAACACCTAGTCCCTGCTAATCTACAATAGTCTATACAAAACTTAATAGCATATCAACCCAGTCTCCTAATCTGTAAAATGGAGGCAATGATATCTAAAGTATTGTCTTGAAGAGCTTTTCAAACTTTACCAGATAGGGGTGCCTCGGTGGCTCGGTCAGCTAAGTATGACTTCAGCTCAGGTCATGATCTCACAGTTCATGAGTTTGAGCCCCGCGCTGGGCTCTGTGCTGACAGCTCAGAGTCTGCAGCCTGCTTCAGATTCTGTGTCTCCCTCTCTCTGCCCCTCCCCCTGCTCATGATCTGTCTTTCTCTGTCTCTTAAAAACAAATAAAGGTTAAAAAAAAAAATTCCATTTCAAACTTTACCAGAAAGCAAGAGGTAGGATGATAAGCAAATATTTTCTCTAACTCTGGAAATGTCATTAGGGCATTTTGGAATAGGGTTCAAATATTCAGAAAGATGTATCTGGAAGAAAGAAATCTGCAACCCAGTGACGCTATGCTGGGGGGGTACTCTGGAGAGGAAATGACCACCTTTGCACATCTCAGCCACTAACAATGACTTTTCTTGCTGAATGTGCTACTTTGCTCCTACTAGTAAAATCTTGTCAAACAGGAAACAGGTTTTTAAGGCAATGGGGTCCCTGTGAGTTCAAACTTCTGCTTTCAAATGTTCTTACAAGATGCACAATTGGCACAGACTTACAGGAAATATTTAATTGGAATCGGAAGGCGCTGGCTCCACGGGCCTTGTTTTATATTGTCTGCAGGCTCCTGCTGAAATGACTTTGGTGTGTAAGCACCGGTCACTCATTTTTATATATGCCAGTGGGGAGCGAAACCAAAACAGACTCCAAGGGTGCTTTGGGGGCACAAGTGCAGTCTCCACGGGGTTAGGAAAAGAAAGAGGGAGAAGAAGTGTCATATGAGAATTACTCTTAGAAAAGAGAAGGGCAGAGACTGAACTCCAAGTGACATATTTATGAGCTCAGTATCGGTTGCTTGTGCTGATAAGCGTTGGTCATTCAAGGAAGGAAAAGTCACCTTTGTGTATATAAAATATACAAGATTCATAGTCTGAAAGGACTGAACAGGAAGGCATTAGGTAAATAGAGGATATCCCTTAAAGTATAATGTGAAAATTAAACTACTTCAAGAAGGAAGAAAGGAGGTGTTTCTTTTAGAGGCAAATGTTGAGAACACTAACAATTTCTCAATTTGAGTTCAAGGCTAACTGGCTTTCAGCCTTTTGTGGCCCAGTTCTGACACAGCACAGAAAAGAAATTTCTCTTCCCCGCAAATAGCCCTTCAGTTTGCCTTGTGTGTGTCCTGTGCGTGGCCTCAGCATGACGGGACAGGTTTTACAGTCAAACTGGATGGTCTTAGTCTCTCAGATGTGCCTCTCACTGGCTCAAGGAGATTGAGCAGATTACCTGATCCTCCAAGTCTCCATTTCTTTATTTGCAAAATATGGATAACAGTAGTGCATGTCTGCTTAGATTGCATGAGGGTTCGATGAGCAAATGCATGTTAGCTGCCTGCCACAGAGCCCAGCACTGAGCAAGCATTCCGTAAAGGTAAACTGTTGTCATTATTGTACCACAGACCACTGGTTTTCCCAGAATTTTCCTTTTTTTTTTTTTTAATGTTCTTTTAATTTATTTCTGAGAGAGAGAGAGAGAGAGAGACAGAGCTTGAGGGGAGGGTCAGAGAGAGAGGGAGACACAGAATCTGAAGCAGGCTCCAGGCTCTGAGCTAGCTGTCAGCACAGAGCCCGACGCAGGCTCGAACCCACGAACTGTAAGATCATGACTTGTGCCAAAGTTAGACGCTTAACCAACTGAGCCACTCAGGCACCCTTCCCAGAATTTTCCAATTTGGGGAAACCTCAGGGTTTGACAAGTATGCCAACTAAGTGTCAAGAAATTCTTTCAGTGCCCTCAAAGGAACAGGTTTAATGTTAAAACCAGTGTCTCAGTAGAGAAGGCTGGGATAGGCAAGCATGGAGATGAGGATAGAAGAGCATTTGCCAGAAAGCCTAGCATGGTTTAGTTTCCCAATCCCTCAGCTACCTTGATCCACGGAAATGATCCCCTTCCTCTCCCCACCCCATGCCATGGTTTCTAGAATCCAATGGCTTCTGGATTAAGCCTCCCAAAGTAGATAAAGGTCCTTCTGCCCTACTCCATCTCCCCCTAAACCTTCCCTCATTCCTCATTCCGTACTTCCTCTAGGAACCTGCAAGATTCTGCCCTGATAAGCATATCTCCATGAGCAGTCAGGCTTTGCATATCTCAGAACCCACCCTGACCCTCAGAATATCCACCTCCATAATCCACTAACTGACCTGTCCCCATTCAGACACAATTGTAGCTTCCTGTGTGATGATGGTTTGTGACAAAATGTTCTTCCCTCAGGGTGGGTTAGACAAGATATTCTCAAGAGGAAAAAAAGACAGGAAAAGGCCTTATCTTTGTAGAATTTTCTATCACACAGGATAACCTCCTGTCAATTTGCATCCACCATGTACTCTTGGGAGCCCCCTTTCAGTGTCTCCTGCTTGTCAAGGAGCTGACTGCCTGGAGTAAAAGACATTCACAGAAGCCCATGTCTCATATCTGTTGTAAATTCCCTTTTCCCTCCTCAAGCTCCTCTCTGCAATCTCTTCTAACATGTTTGGGAGTGCCTGGCTGGCTCAGTTGGTGGAGCATGTGACTTCTGATCTTAGGATCATGAGTTCGAGCCCCATGCTGAAGGTAAAGATTACATTAAAAATAAAATAAAATACATTTCTGGTATGACCTTAAGTCTCTGCTTCACAATTCTTCTCATGGGATTCACCCAAGATGAAAACTTCAGAGTCATCCTAATTCTTCCCTTTATCTCATACCCCGCAGTCCATCTGCAAACTCCAGTTTGCCTCCATTTATTTCCACGACTCATTCCCTCCATAGCTGCTGCCCTGGTCCGAACCACCACCATCTCTCACTTGGTTTCCTGTAAGTGTCTCCTAATGGGGCTCCCAGCTTCTACCCTGCCCCCTTGAGTCTGTCTTCACAAAGCAGCCAGAAGGATCCTTTGGACACTAAGTCAGATCATGTCACTTCTCTGCTCAAAACCCTCCAATGGCTCCCCATCTCCGTCTTCATACATGGTGCAGTCCCTATGTGGCTCACAAGGCTCTTACCACCCAGCCTCCATGTACCTGTCACATCTCATCAGTGTTTCCTCACCTTGCCCAGTACTTCTGCAGCCATACTAGTCTCCTTTTCACTCCTGAAACATGTCAAGCATAGCCCTACCTCAGGGTCTTTGTGCATTCCACTGCCTAGATGGTTCTTTCCCCAGATAGCTGCTGGGCTTACTCTCTCACCTCCTTTTCTTGAAATGTCACCTTAATGAAGCCTTCCTGACTACTCTATTTACAATTGTAACTCCTGCTCTCGCATCTTATATATTCATTTTCTGATTTATTTTTCTCCATAGCCTAAGTCACCATTTAACTAGTATATATTTGCTCATTTATTTTGTTGACTTTACATCTCACTTCACTAGACCCCATTGGAATGTAAGCTCCAGGAGTGCGAGCATTCTGTCTGCTTTGGTCCAGTAGCTCTAGTACCTAGATCAAGGCCTGGTGCCTACTAGATGCTATAATCATATTTGAGCACAACAAATGAATGAATAAGATGAACACCCTTCATTCAATGCCTTGGTCTTGTGAAGGATGGACAGTCATTCCAGTGAGGATGGGAATCAGTCAGAACTGGTCTTAAAGCCCATCATCCCCCATCTACTAGCTGTACCACCTTGAGTAAAACACCTAACCTCAAAACCTTAGCTTCTCATCAGTAAAATAAGAATGATACCAGTATTCACCTCATACGATTGTGTGGACGAGCAATTTATGGAAAGTGCTTTGTCCAGTACCTCAAAAGTGCTAGATATATTTACTTTATTATTATTCTCAGATGTCATAAATCCCCAAAGAAAAACTTCAGCCACAGAGGGAAAGCAAGAGAGCAGAGAATTTTTTTTGAACTAATTACCAAATGGAAGAGTGGCCGCAACAAAGGAGCCCATTGGATTTCTCACTAGAAGTTGCTGCGTTCTCATTACTATAAAGTACCCCATCAATAACTTCCTTAGAGAAGCAAAAAAGGGCATGGCAGGAAGTAGAAAAATATTTTCCAACCACTGCAGATTACAAATTAGACTCCCTGCGTTAATCAAGTGTTTTCTTCTTCCAGTGGGGTAATCTCAAGTACATGACACAAGATAAACATCGAGCCATGCTCCATGAAATTGATGAAAGGGTGTTGTTTATTTTTATCACATTTATTAGACTTGAAAGATATCCCTTAGTTCTCAAATCACCATCAGCATCCATGTTTATTTCTGGGTTGCTGAGGGCTTTAACAAATAATAAAAGGCTGATCTTTCACCTCTTGAAAGCTAGTCACGTGCCAGAGGGCAGAGGGTTTTGGATGGTTGGGGCATGGTGGGACACTGCACTGATGTGTCAGGATTTTAAAGCAGCTTTTTTTTCGGGGGAGGAGGGTTGCCGCAACGTGAAATTCTGTAAAATTCAGAATTTTAAATGGGAGTGGTCCTTTAAATTTAAAATGGGAGTGATCCTATCTGCTAGAGGAAGCCTTCAACTCTGAGTGGGCTGTTTGGATTCTGATGTAGGTATCTCATGAGTGGTGACGACATTGTCCATAATTCAGAAGAGTTTGCTGCTCTGCCCCCTTCTGTGCTTTGAGCAGCTGACAAATAGCCCTAATAAACCCCCTCTGGCTGCCCCTTGTGCTCTCCCCTTCCCTCCCAGTACTGCTATCTTCCATACTGGAGAAGTCAAATGAATGTAGAGGTCATGGTGAAGACAATGGAAGGGTGGTCATGCATATGTTCCTTCCCAGCACTGTGATTCAGTCCAGCAGCGCCACTACACATTCATGCACGCATTTCCTTGTCCCAGGGTCTTTCTGCCCTATTTTTGAGCTGAATAGGGGACCAGGGAGTTGTTAGGCAGTGAAAGTTTCTCCAAACGTTATCCTTTACTATCTTCTTACCATCAAAATTATCAAAATTACTATTAACTCCAAATAAAAGTAAAACTAGTTTCTCAGGGTTTGTTTTTTTTTTTTTAAAGGAGAGAATTTGGCAGGGTTTGTGATGGGAAATGTTCAAGGTTAAGTGCCCTAGGAGGGTTCAAAATATTCTCCAAATCCTAAGCAACAAGTGTGGTGTGACTACAGTACTGAGGGCTAAGTAGGGTTAGCTCTTGATAGTTGGAGATTTTTGTGTGTCGCCATCAAAGAACATCTGCTGTTAGATAGGTATTTCCACAAGCTCCTCCCCCTCCCACTGCTGGTTCTAGTTAAATGTCCTTCCCCAAAAAATTAAGTCCAGGACCAGGCCACCAGTCCTCCCAACCCCCAGCACACACTCTACTCCTGCTGGTGTCATCATACCTCTCCAACATGCTGCTCATCCAAAAATCAATGTTTCAGGGTTTTTACACACAGTGAGAATGGGTGCAGGTGCCTGGGATCAAGCCCCCCAGGAAAGCCACTGCCCCCATTGCACTACCAATTAGTGAATCTCACTAAAGATACCCAGCCTGTTCCCAGAAATGGTCCCCACTGGGATAAGGACCAGTTTTGCAATCTGAAACTTGATTGCCACTGCTTCTTTGGAGTTGGGACCACTAAGGTGATAACCAGAGACTGACAAAACTAGTCACTTGCCCTTCTAAGCAAAGGCGAGGTCTTTGCATTTCACCTGAAGGAGAAGGTCACCCTGAAGAAGCAAGACACTGAGAAATAGACATTCCTTGCTCATGCTGGGAAGACTCTTATCCCTCAGCAAGAGGCACTTTTTAAATTTTTTTAAGTTTATTTATTTATTTTGAGAGACAGAACATGAGCATGGGAGGGCAGAGAGAGAGGTAGAGAGAGAAAATCCCAAGCAAACTCCATGCTGTCAGCACAGAGCTTGATGAGGGGCTCAAACTCATGAACCAAAAGATCGTGACCTGAGCAGAAACCTAGAGTCAGATGCTTAACCAACTGAGCCACCCAGGATCTGAGAGACACTTTATAATTAAAACAGCTTTTACAACTGATAAAAAGATACTTGAAACTTCCTGATCATGCTAAGAACACAGTGACTTGGAGAACTTATGCTAGGCAGAACTTCTAATTTTCCCTTCCATTCCCTAATGCTCCTGGAACCTATAACATTTTGGGGATGAGCCCCAACTGCCGCAAAGCATGTTAGACTCATTCAGCAGACCTAGGAATGTCTCTCAACCATCCCCAGCCTCTGTGTCCCCTGCTGTAAAATGGAGACTGGGCCTGATGGGCTTTAGAATCCCCTCCTGCTTCAAAGTATTGTGATTCTGCAAGAGAAGTTCCTTCCCCTGTTAGGCTTTCTGTCCTGGAGTGAGGTCATCAGAGTGGTAATCCATGGCCCCCCAGGTTCTAAATAGTCTTCTCCAGAGTTACATGTCCACCAGGCTCAGAATGCCTGCACCACAGGCGTCAGCTCTTCAGCACCCAACGGAGGCCCCTGACCTCCCGAGGAGGAGGGAGCTGCCTGAGTGTCAGTGCCTGCTCCCTCCCCCAAGGATGCTCTGCAATGACTGCGACATCACCCCTGGTTTATTAATGAGAATCCTGAGATGGATCCTCACTTGTCTAACAGCTTGGTCCTTTAATCATACACTCTTTTTTTTTTTTTAACTACCAAGTTTCCCTCCCTCCCCAAACTGAAGTAGAGAGTAGCTGTGAGTCAGAGGTGCAAGAACAAAGGACACCATCCCCCACAGAGAGGAAATACAGAAAGGATTATCCTTTTTCAAAGGTGCAATAATGAAATACTTTCCTTCCCCTGGAGAGGCAATTTTATCAGGGTTCACTGCAGGGGGAACAAGATGCTATTGTCTTGATTTAATTGGCATAATATCTCCCCTTCCTCCAAATGAGGATTCAGACATGTGCTAAATGCTTTCTTCTTGAGGATGAAATCCTTTTCAACTTCGCACGTTTCTTCTTGCTCAGGGTCTCACCGGGCTCCATAGGAGAAGGTCCTTTCTTCTGCCCAGCGACAGCCTCCTTCGCAGAGCTGGTGGGTGCAGGCTCTTAGGGCTCTGCAGGACTCTCTCTGGTCTTGTTATCATCACCCCTCACCTCCACACAGCATGGACACTAGACTAGTCAACAAAGGAACAGCCTCTCCAGTTCCTACAAGTCACAGAGTTCCCAAACTGGGTCTTTGCTGAGACTGTGAAGCTGTAGTGAAGGGAGTCCAGGAGTGGAGAAGGACAGGAGGAGTATTCTGCCATGAAATCCTGACCTTTTTGTCCATTAGAGTGGAAGAAAATGAAGAGTTGAGTAATTGGCAGAGTCCTGCTGGCCAGAGCTTGCATGACCTGATTGATCTACCTCTGTGATTCCTCTTCCTTAGTGTTCTTTCCATACACAGGCTAGCTGTCCTCTCAACCATCAAAATCGGGTCGGCTGCATCAAGGCAGAGTTGGCCAGGGGGCCACTGCTGTTGTCCCTGCTACCTCTGGCTCAGAGAACATGTTGGCAAGCTGACCAGACACCATAGCTGCCTGCCTGCCCCTCTGGTAGCCTTATTTTCAGAGGCATTTTAGAACAAAGAAACTCAAAAAGAGATCAGGTGGTGGTTGGAAGGTGTAACCTCACAAGGAGAACAATGGAAAATCTGAATATCAGGCAGACGGATATCAGGAGACACTTGCATACAGAGACACACTTTGTCCCAACTCTGAGCTTTCTTGATAACTGAATCCATGACTAATGCACCTCCTACCCACCCACCCCAAATAATGCATATTATTGAATGGGACCCTTAGATGTCAGAGTAGAACTTCAACCCAATAACAACTTAATAAATTACTAAAGGTCAAATTAAACTTACTCATGGAAATGCTGTTCATTCCCCACCCTCTACCTCCTCCCCATTCTGTGACTAGGAAAAGAAGATTAAAATCGCTAGACTTTTTTTTTTTTTATCAAGAGCTTCTCTAACCCAACTGTCATAACAGTGCTTTGGCACATAGTTCAACAGCTCCATCCATTCTTGTTGTGCCATGAGACTTCTAGAAAAACCAGGTCTCGGGGTGCCAGGGTGGCTCAGTTGGTTTAGTATCTGACTCTTGATTTCACCTCAGGTCATGATCTCACAGTTGTGAGATTTCAGCTCAACATGGAGCCTGCTTGGAATTCTCTCTCTCTCTCTCTCTGCCCTTCCCCTGCTCAGGTGCAAGCTTAAGTGCAAGTTCACATGCGCACACACATGTGCCCTCTCTCTCTCAAAATAAAAAAATAAACATTTTTTAAAAGGAAGGAAGGAAGGCAGACAAAGAAAGAAAGAAAAGGAAAAAAATTAGAAGGAAGGAAGGAAGGAAGGAAGGAAGGAAGGAAGGAAGGAAGGAAGGAAAGAAGGAAAGCCACATCTCAAATTAGTCTTCCTACATAAATTACCCCAAGGACACAGCAGGTTTAAATGTCAAGAACCAAGAGATTCATATTTGTTTTCTTCTTGTGGCTTTTGGTTTTTTGAAAGTCCAGAAAGCTCAGAAAGACTTAGTCAAAAATATCTGTAGAAGTGGGGGGATTCCTAGCATTATTTTCTACTTTTTCCATTGAAGAGCACCTTTCCTCAAAACTGGATCCCACAAAAGATACTTCATATCTCCGGACAAAAAAATATACAAGACAATAAAAACTAACTCAAGAAAAGAAGACTTGTTCCCCTCCCTCCATTTTGTTGGAAGAATATGACAAACACTCATTTTTAAATCTTAATTCTGGGACGAAACATTAGCTGCATTATGAGCAGCCCAGGATAAAATAAGTGTCAGCCCACCATGACTCAGGTGCTGTGGTGCAGAGGCAATTTCCAAAGCTCTAATGAGTCAAAGAAAGTTGTATAAGGTCCTGCCTACCAAAGTTCTCAGGCTTCTGATTAGAAAAGAATCTTTTCCTTCAAAGCCTTTTCCAGCCTGTGTGAGCAGTTCAAAAAGCAGAGTGATAGTCACCTCATTTTATGAAGACCCCTGAGTCAAGAAGGACTCAAGCCTAAAGAGGCTTCCACCTTCCACAATGGTGATCTGTAGCCCCCATTGACATTTCAACAAACAAACACATAGAGGCACCAACAGCAGTCAGGACCCCGGAGAAGAGGTATTGGGTTAGAATGGAAATAAATCTGAGTTGTAAAATATGGGTTTGGACTTCGAGTTGTAAGACAAAAATGTCCTAGGAATATAACATCCAGCATGGGTGACTATAGTGAACAGTATTACATTGTATATTTGAAAGTTACTAAGGGAGTAGATCTTAAAAGATCTCATCAGAAGAAAAAAAATCTTAACTGTGTGTGGTGATGGATATTAACTGAACAAATTGTGGTGATCATTGTGCTGTGTTAACCTATATCAAATCATTATGTTGTACACTCCAAAATCATCCAATGTTATATGTCAATTATATCTCAATTAAAAAAAAAAAGTGGGCTTGGAGCTGAACTTCATTTCATGAGAAGGGTGTTGCTGTCAGAGCCTTTCCCCTCCAGCAAACCAGGGGTGGAGCAAGGGTGGGAAGGGAGGGAGGTGCTAATTTCCCCCAACCTAACCTCATTGAGAAAAGGGTTTGCATCCCCCTGACACATGGCTCCAAGATGAAAGAGGGAAGGCGGAGTTCGTGTCCTTGTTCTGAGTATTTCACTAAACCACTCTGATTTTCTTGACGAATACCTTTTATATTTATCATTTCTCCAACGGCTTTCATTTAGGCCTAGGCTCCTTAGACCACCACAAGTGAACCCACGGGTAAACCTCTGTCTGTTTTGCCCATCTGACTGAGGCTGAGAAATGAGAAGCAAAATGGCAGACAGAAGGGCAGAGTGAAAATTTTACCTTCCAAACCACATGACAGAGCATATTGGCTTTTCCATATTTTAACCCCCGATTGGAAGTTCATTTCATGGCCCTGCCCATAAAGAGATACTAAATATGTTTTTAAAAAAGCAGTTATTAGATCTGAGAGCCAAATCCGATTCCAGAATGAGAACTGTAATATTACCTGACAATATAAAGGTGAACAATGATGAAGAATGTTGGAGTCCCCACAGCCACTTAACAGCTGGTTGCCATGTAGAATCATGCTGTCTGCCCACTCCCAGGGTGGCCAAGAACAGTGTACTCTGTTGCTGAGCGAACGAGCAACTCAACCTTTCTAGGCAATTGGTTATCCATCCTCTACCAGAGAAGAAGAGGCTGTCTTCTGATTCCTTTCCAAAACTGAGTTGTTCATATCTATGTATTTTTCTATTGCCACTTACTTTTCTACTACCAAACAAAAACCAAAATTTTTCTATCATCTATCTATCTATCTATCTATCTATCTATCTATCTATCTATCTATCCATCTGTCTATCCATCTGTCTATCCATCTGTCTATCTATGTGTGTGTACAGGAGACAGAGAAAGTGGTATTACTTAAAAATGATATTTCATGGGGCACCTGGGTAGCTTGGTCGATTAGGCATCAGATTCTTGATTTAGGCCCAGATTATGATCTCACACTTTGGGAGATCGAGCCCTGCATTGGGCTCCGCATTGACAGTCCACAGCTTGCTTGGGATACTCTCTCTTCCTCTCTCTCATTCCCTTCCCCACTCACCAATGTGCACTCACACCCTAAATAAATAAATGAATAAATAACATTTAAAAACCATGATATTTCAGGGGCGCCTGGGTGGCTTAGTCGGTTGAGCGTCCGACTTTCGCTTAGGTCATGATCTCGCGGTTCGTGGGTTCGAGCCCCGCGTCGGGCTCTGTGCTGACTGCCAGCTCGGAGCCTGAAGCCTATTTCAGAGTCTGTGTCTCCCTCTCTCTCTGACCCTCCCCTGCTCACGCTGTCTCTCTCTCTCCTAGAAATAAATAAAAATATTTTAAAAATAAAAATAAAAAATAAAAACCGTGATATTTCAGGGACTGTAGGTGGTTCAGCTGGTTAAGAGTCATACTCTCTATCTCAGCTCAGGTCTTGATCTCAGGGTCATAAGCAGGGCTCTGCACTGGGCATGAGGTCTACTAAAATAAAAGATATCAGAAAAAAAATTAAACATCAGATTTTCCTTCTTTTCTCCTTTTTTCCTCCCAGTACCTTTCCCCGTGATAACTGCTTTATTCTGCTAACTGTTCTTTTTCACAAGCTTTGGCCTTTCTGCTGCCTTATAGGGCACAGTCATAACTTGGTTCTCCTTTTGCTTTTCCTAATAACAAGGATGTATTAGTTCCCCTTTTGTAGACACCTAGAACTACCAGTGACCTCTTCTGTCGTGAGGTTAAGACTTTTATTTCCTCAAACTACCTTCCAGAGTTTTGATTTCTTTTTAAAATACTTCTTAAATCATAGAATATTGGCTTATGATCCTAGACATACTGTTCCTAGTCTTTATGTCTTGTTTATTAAAAAAA
Organism: Hyaena hyaena; assembly: GCF_003009895.1. Taxonomy (NCBI): domain Eukaryota; kingdom Metazoa; phylum Chordata; class Mammalia; order Carnivora; family Hyaenidae; genus Hyaena; species Hyaena hyaena. The sequence continues at coordinate 4,875,417 of NW_024080646.1, forward strand.
AAAAAGAAAAGAAAAGTGGAGAGGGGACAGGTGGGAGAAGTTTCAATACTTAAGCATAGATCGGGTTTCAGCTGGCATTTCTCTTTTCTATCCCATTGAGGATTTTAACATCTTGTTTCCAAAAATTTGTTCTCAAGAGAGGTTCACAGTAAATTGTCAAATGCTTTTGATGCTACTCTTAGTTAGCAAGTTCCATAGTTAACCGATGTATCAGGAGAGTTTATAGCCAACATTTGTTGCTCTCGCTGTTTATCTCTACAGCTTGAGACAATGGTCTGGTCTGAGGACCAGAGTGATGGGGAAGCACCAGGAGCCTGCGTTGGTGGCCCGGGCAGCAGCTCAGTCTGCTCAGTCTGTGAGTGATTCACTTAGCTTACTGGCTCTCCTTTCTTCATGTAAAAAGGACTTTCTGCCTACCCACAACTCAAAGTCCTTGCAAGATTTAATAGGAGAGTCCATCCAAAGCTGTTTGCAAGAAAAAAGCAAAAAAAGTGGGAACCATTAATTTACGCATTCAGTCAGCATTTCATAGGGCTGATGTGTGCCAGGCACCTACCAGGCACAGAGATGAGGAGATGAAGTGGAACCTGGCTTCTTAGAGAGTCTTACTGTGTCATCCAGTGGGCCTCCATCAGGTCAGAGAAGGGCACAGGCATAGCCACAGGGGAGAAGACTGGTAAATATCTTGAGTGACCCCCGCTATGGAGGCGGAGAAATTCTGCCAGTGAGCAATGGTCCTGCCTTTAAACCCTCCAAGCTATTGTCTAAATGAGTGTGCTTGTCATTATCAGATGATTATCAATTACAACATCATCATTACCAACTTTAGATTGAGAAAATTTGGGCACCACAGCCTGGAGATGACAGTTCTCATCTGTTGTGTATCTGCGTACCCTGGCAAGCCAACTGAGTTTATAACATTTGATGTGGGTTTATCTGCCAGATCCCCTTGGTAGCCCCAATCTATCAGATGATATGAAATGTCAAACTGCTCACTTCAGAGAAGAATGTGATTTTGAGAAAACAATGTAAAAGATCATTTAAAGAAATAATGGAAACTCAGATGATTCATTCCACAATACAAAAATATTCATCTAAAAATGATTACAATACTGTAATATAATATGAAATAATAATGAAAATACAAAATGTAAAGAAAAATAAGCAAATTAACCTGCTCTAACTTTGGGGTTTTTTTCAAATTAATTATTTTATTTATTTTTTTCTTTCATAGTTTATTGTCAAGTTGGTTTCCCTATAACACCCAGTGCTCATCCCAACAAGTGCCCTCCTCCATGCCCATCACCCCCCTTCCCCTCTCCCCTCCAACCCCTTCAGCCCTCAGTTTGTTCTCAGCCTTCAAGAGTCTCTCATGGTTTACCTCCCTCCCTCTCCCCAACTATTTTTCCCCTTCTCCTTCCCCATGGTCCTCCGTTAAGTTTCTCCTGATCCGCTTATAAGTAAAAATATATGGTATCTGTCCTTCTTGCCTGAGTTATTCTGCTCAGCATAACACCCTCAAGTTTCATCCACGCTACTACAAATGGACAGATTTCATTCTTTCTCATTGCCATGTAGTATTCCATTGTATAGATAAATCACATCTTCTTGATCCGTTCTTCCTTTGATGGACACTTAGGCTCTTTCCATGTTTTGGCTATTGTTGAGAGTGCTGCTATGAACATTGGGGTGCATGTGCCCCTATGCATAAGCACTCCAGTATCCCTTGGGTAAATTCCTAGCAATAACCTGCACTAACTTTGGATAACCTTTGTGGCTTGGTGTGAAGGAGACAAAAGAGAGGAGGTTTATTGTGTACAACGACTTTCACTATCACTAATGGAATCATTGCTATCAATTGGCTCAATGAAATCTTACTATTTTTGTGCACCTTTAACAAGGAACCTATCCAGTGACACTTGCTTTTGCCTCCTTTTGAGGATTTCGTGGAAATGTGACATTACATTGTAGTTAAACCGATTTTTTTGCTCGCACTGCTACCGCCTTATTCGGGTGGTGATTTTCTACAACATTTTGCACTGTTTCCCACATTGTACACATCTCCTGAATCTCATTTGAAGTGAGGGATTCCACTGCCTTTTTCTCCTCCTCCTCTGCAGATGAGATGCATATGTAGGCTTCTTATAAAATCTTGCAATTTCAGCCACTCACACACCTCATTCATACTTATCGATGATTTCCTTCTTAACTTCTACTGTAACCATCTCTTTCTTCTTGCTGCCTTTTTTCCAACTTTTCTCTGCATGGGGGCCATTGTATATGCTTGCATGGATGTTGACTATATACAGTATTATAAATAAACTCTTGTCATATACTGTATTTAATGTAACTGGCAATGAGGCAGCAGAGGAAAGGGTCTACATCTGCAGGCAGCTGACCTAAAATGAAGCAAAGCATACCCAAGTTTACTCTTAAATAGAAAAGCAAAGGACTGTCCATAGGTGCTTTGAAGTAACAAAACATACACGAGTACCAGTTGTGAGCACCTTCCAACATTCTGAAAAATCACTTTTTCTGCCAAACATCTCAGCCTGAGGACGAGCATCAGAGCATGGGAGACAATCACACACAATATGCCAGAGAGAGAGAGAGAAAGAGAGAGAGAAGAACCATTGGCTCAGTTGTGATCATGTGACATTCGGCATCACATACTACTCATATTGCAAGACATCACGCATTTATCAAGTTAAAATTCATTAGAAATGTTTGTTCATTTTGCAGAACATTCACAGAACAAGTTACTCACAATCCAAGGTTTTACTGTATTTGGAATTCTTGACAAGATTTGGTTTTTCTCCCCTGGTTTCTTTAGATCAGTATGGACACATCAATATGGACACATATTTATTTTATACTTTGTGATAATCCTATACTACATTATTTATTTATTTCGTAGCTCAAGGTGTTCCAGTTTTGGCCATTAAGACCTCTTTCAGGTTGGCTCCTATGTCCCTTTGACATGCCTCCATCCTTTTTTCTGGGTTTGCTTTGCTTTAGCACTTCCTTACTTTTCAATGCTACGAGGTGCTTCAGGCTTATCCTGTGTTTCCCTGATGCAGCCTGAGCACTGGCCTTTTTCCAAAGAGCTCTTGCTCCTTTTACTGGAGAATGGTATTAGATCTGCAGGCTGGGCTCACCTATCATTTTCTTCCTATTCCAGGCATCAACCTTAACTCTCAGTAACTCCTCTACTGAAACATCTCTGTAGCTCTAATTATCTGCAGAACAAAGTCCAGGCTCCTTGGCCTAGCATCAAGTCTCTCTCGCAATTAACTCCCAGTCCAGCTTCCCCAGGCTTATCTCAACCCCCAGAGGTCTCTTACACCTCAGCCAGATACCTTATACTCACAGGGTCCTAAGCTCTCCTTACCCTCTCCTGCCTCCCCAGGTTTTCTTACACAATGGCCCATCTTTTCTCTACAGACTCACAGTGTCAAAATCTGTCCCCAAAACATGGGGTGATTTGACCTTATCCGCTGGCCTTCCAAGTCTTCCCAGCAGGAAATAATGACTTTTCCTTTGAAATCGCAGAGCTACCAGCTTCACGTGTGAAAATCATGAGCAATCTACAAATTATTTTGAGGTTTCTGGTTTTATTTTTTTTCTATAACCCTATTTTGCAAACGGAGAAATCAAAGCCCAAGACAGTAAAGTGACTTTTCCAAATTTACACAGCTAATAAGAGGCCCAAAGCAAGATTCAAACTCAAGTCTTCTGATTCCAAATCCAATGCTTTTACTATAAGTCCACTTGACCTTGTATTATCTTTATTTGTATATCTGTGATCTCTTACTTGATCATAGCCTCCATAAGGACAGGGGCTATATACCACATATTTTTATAAGACTCCTGGCACCTAAAAACATGCTTAAGTATTATAGGGACTTGATAACCAATGACTAATAAATAAATAAACAAAATCTCTCTAAAACAAAAAGGACATATCAATCTACTATTCCACGAAGAATTTTGTGATCCTAACATCTCTCTCACCTAAACGATTACTACCACCAACATTACACTTTCTTTGTTTTGTTTTGCTTTTATCTTTGCCAATTTTACAGGCAAAAACAAGACCACATTGTTGTCTTAATTTGTGCCTCTTGATTACCAGTGCCTTTGAACATTTTTCATGTATTTACTGGTACTGGATAATTTTTCTATTTCACTTTCCTGTCCATTTTTCATAAAGGAAATAGTGATTTTCAAAATGATTGAAAAGAGCTCTTCATATATTAAGAACATTGATCTTTCGTAAACTTTTTTGCAAATATTTTCTTCATAGTTCAACATCTCTTAATTGTATTTATATAATTTTTAGTTTTTTAAAGTTTATTTTTATATAATTGCTACACCCAACAGGGAGCTCATACTCACAGACTCCAAGGTCAAGAGTCACAAACTCTGGGTGGCTCAGTCAGTTGAGCGTCTGACTTCAGTTCAGGTCATGATCTCACAGTTCGTGGGTTCAAGCCCCGCGTCGGGCTCTGTGCTGACAGCCAGCTCGGAGCTTGGAGCCTGTTTCAGATTCTGTGTCTCCCTCTCTCTCTGACCCTCCCCTGCTCATACTGTCTCTCTCTCTTTCAGAAATAAATAAAAACATTAACAATTTAAAAAATAAAAAAGAGTCACAAACTCTTCTGACTGAGCCAGCCAGGCAGCCCAATTGTATTTATATTTTTAGATGTACCAACTTCGAAGTTTATGGGACAAGTGTTGATCACACTATAATTATAAGAAAAAAAACTGGAAATGGTATAAACATCCAATATTAAGGAATAACTAAACAAAATTTAGTACATCCATGCAACCAGCATGCTATTCATTGATTAAAAAAACATGTTTTTCAATAAAAATAAAATACTTTTATACCTTCTAATGAATACTAGATGACAAAGTATGTAACTATATGTATAGTATGGCCCCAATTTAAAATATATAGTCCATTAGAAAAAAAAGTTGAAGGTAGATTCACAAAATGATTAGCAATGGTTACTTCTAGGTTATGGAAATGTAGGTAATCTTTAATTTTTTTCTCTAGATATTTCTGTTTTCCAAATCTTCTACAATGAACCTGTATTTACAAAGATGTAAAAAATATGTTACTAAAAAAATTTTTTAATGTTTATTTTTGAGAGAGAGGGAGAGACAAAGTGTGAGCAGGAGAGGGGCAAAGAGAGGGACACACAGAATCCAAAGCAGGCTCCAGTCTCTGAGCTGTCAGCACAGAACTCAACACAGAGCTTGAATCCACAAACCACAAGATCATGACCTGAGTCAAAGTTGGACCCTTAACCAACTGAGCCACCCAGGCGCCCTAGGGAAAAAAATATGTTATTAAACACCATCAAAAAGTGTGTGTTTAAGGGGCGTGTTTGAGGGTGGCAGGGTTATTTGGAAGTGCCTATAACTTCCATCTGCCAAAGAGAGAAAACCGAGGCCCATGGCAGCCAAACATCTCTCCCAAGGTGACCCAGAAGTGTAAATTCTATAGCCCTGCATTTCCAGAGAGTTTGCTTGGCAGCCTGTGCCCTGCCCCCCAACCTCTCAATAAATATATTCTCACACATCAAAACACGGGACATATCTAGATAAGAAAGCAGGCAGTGTTTGTAATGCTCTATAAGAGCAATCAAGTAAAAGATGTGGAACAGACTACAGATTCCCAGAATCAATGGTGTCCTCATACCCCAAATGTCACCACAAGCCAGCATTTACCATAAGAAGCCAAACAGCTGTGCCCCCTAGTTATCAAGGCATGTCACATTTCTCAGTGACCCCCTGGGGGAATTCATAACCTGCTAATCCCAGCCAGAGCATTCTTGGAAATGCCACCTGCCTAAGCCAGCCCTTCTGAGAACAGAGGCATGGATCACAGTCACTGGTGAGGGAGTTCCAGAAGTTATTTAGGGATGAGTGTTTCTCTGAGAACAGGGGTGCCTGGTGAGCTCCCCCCAGGAGCGTGGCTCTGCCCGCACTTAGCACAGGCGTGGCAGAATTTGATATCATTCTCTTTCCAGTACCCTGGCCTTCTCTCTTTTTGTGGCTTCCTGGTTTTCAGAGAAGGAAGTCCCAAAGCAGATTTCTAGACACTCAGAGCCAGAGAAGCTTCTCACTCTCCCCTGCTTTGCTGTAAAGCTTAAGGGTGGGGAGAGAGTGGCTGACCACTGCAGGCTTTTCCTGGGGTCTGTGTCACCGATTTCTATCCAGCCTATCTAGGCCATGGTGATAATGGAACCTTCAGTGGGCGATGAGAGGTTCCCACTGGACACGAGGAGGAGGAAGAGCATTTCTCTTCTTCTTCCTCTCTGCAAATAGGGCATGCATCTCCTCCAGCTCCAGCTCATGCATGACAGACCTCCTGTATGACAGACCTCCTGTAGATCCCGCTTCTACTACATGACCCCAGGTCCTACATGCAAGAAATACCACCTTCTTCTTTTGTCCCTCCAGCCTGAGGTGGTGGTGGCTTCCTGCCAGAGCTAACCTCTTTGACTGTCTGCCTGTCCTTTCTGTGGCTTCTCAGCCATTCCTTGACCTCCGTAAGCGATTCTTGGCATTAAAGTCCCTCTGTTGGAAATATTGGTTGCACGCTTGCCCCAGTCAGAACAGCAGAAACCACCTCAGTGTCCTTCTGTCCTGCTTTCAGCCCAATGATCCAAGAGCAGGAAGAAATTGGACAGAAAGAAACGGCTTTATGGGCAGGGAAGCTCATGTTTGGAGTGCTGGAAACCACCACGAGGCTGCACATACCACCTCCCACGCTGAGACGTTTTATAACCTACTCGCAAGAATTGGGCAAGTCACGGTGGCTAAACATGGTTTTTAAACCCTGTCAAGATTTTTCTTCCAGACCCGGGAAATATCAGTTCTGAGGCTGACTGTATGAAGACTTTCGCCTGATTCAGCCACCACATAGCCACCCCTGATGAATTTCCCCCTGGGGAATCACCTTTGGCACCTTCCCAAGCTGGGGGCCAGAGGTTGTTCGGTAAAGGTTCACTGTGACTTCATGGAGCAGGAAGGAAGGCAGAGGGGTCAGGGAACCATGCGTGATGGCCAAGTACACTCCAGAGCCTCTGGAGGATGGAACCAGGGGTGGCCTCCATGGCCTCCTGCATCTGCAGCCATGACAGCTGGACTTGAGGCGAGGGGTGGCCCATGGGTGCTGGCCATGCTGGCTCTGGGCTGTGCACCGGGGAGACAAGGGGACACCTATTCTGTGACTGTGGGTCTCCTGGGCCAGGAGGAGCAGCAAGTACAAGATCAAATGAGTTGCACCTCCTCGAAAGTGCTCTGCTGACTGAAGACGTTTGAAGCCAAGGCCCAGAGGGCACATTTGTCAAGCTCTCAAAAAATAGAAACCAGGATCAAAGCAGAAGCACTTTCCAAATATAAACATTTGTCACCTACATTCACTTTTGATGTGCCCCATTTTGAATACATTTCTCCATTATAAGGACAGCTTAATCTTTCCACACACACACTTGGGTCCTTCAAATGGAGCCCAGGGACAATTGGGGGTGGGTGGGGGAAGGTGAGAAAGGAAGTTCCAGACAGGCAAAATAAAAGAGAGGAGGAGAAAAATCCTCCAGAAGAGCGAAACAGGAAGGGAAAAAAGACATTAGCATTTATGGAGCCCCTGGCATTTTATACATTACCTCATATTTTCCTGCAGATTAACTCTGGAAAGAGGGCATCATTATTCCCATTTTGTAAAGAGTTTAAGTCACGTACCTAAAATAGCTCAAGCTTGTAAGAGTAAAGTTGGAATTTCTTCCTAGCTATGTCTGAACTTGCAGTCTCCTGCTGTCGTCACCTGCAATAGTGGTCTCAGCTAAAGAAAGGTAAGTGACCTCCGGTCAGCAGAATATATCCTGGACACTCAGTGCCCACACACATCTACATATGGAGAAAGGACCTGCCTTTCCGAACTGGAAAACCACTTCTATGATTTCCTAATCCAGCTTCTACCCAAGACCTGCTGCCCAGTTTCAGAAGCACTGTGCAGTGCGTCCACATCTAAACCACCTAGCTCTGGTTAGAGTGCTCAGTTGGTTAAGCATCTGACGCCTGATCTCGCCTAAGGTCATGATCTCATGGTTCATGAGTTGAAGCCCTACATCCAGCTTTGCGCTGATGGCACAGAACCTGCTTGGTATTCTGTCTCTCCCTCTCTCTTCCTCTTAACTGCTTATTCTCTCTCTCTCTCTCTCTCTCTCTCTCTCTCCCTCTCTCTCTCTTTCTCAAAATAAATAAATAGACTTCAAGATAAAACAAAAATATAAAAACCCACCTACCTCTACCACGTGTTTCTACAAAATGGCAACACAAACCTACATCTCCAAACTAAGCATGTACCTGCCTTCTATCAATGCCATGACATTTCCCTTATCTGGAACGCCTGCTCTTTGCCCATCCAAACTCTACTCACTCTTGAAGGCCCAGCTCAAGGATCAACACTTTCCACAAAGCCTTGCAGACCATTCTAGCAGCCATGAATCACCCACTCTCCTTTTGAATCCTACTGCTTTATATTTGCTCTTGAATGGTTTTCATGCATTATCCTTTATCCTTTAACTGGATTGTAAGAGCCTTGAAGCAAGTGGACCAAAGGGAACAAAACTCAGCCCGGGATGTAGGCCATTTCCTTCTTAAAACCAGGCTGGATGGTTGGAAGCCATTGGGAGTTGCTGCTAATGAAGAAAACAAGCAAGAACAGAGGTTGACTGGGGAAGGGACTGGCCTCACTGAGAATTCAGTGGAGTCATTGCATTTCCCACTGGTCTTAACAAAGCAAAGAGGGAAACATATTTTCTCTGTCATAAATCATGAACCTTGAGAGCCTCAATTTCTAAAAGAAAAAGAGATCAGGAATTAGGATCTAGAAAGAGGAAGATGGGGCAGAGGTTGGGAGGAAGATTCTTTCAACCTGTCTTTCTGACCAGGCACTGGTTCTGGTTCAGCCTTTCCCAGATGACAAACCTTCCTCTCATTGCTTCATCCCTCAGACTGGGAACCAGCCTACAGGCTTATTTATAAGTCAACCTAGAGAGCTTTACCCTCCCCTCATTGATCTATTCCTCTTGATGAAGTTGTCAGGTATATAATTAAGACAAGAGATCAGATTTAATTTAGGAAATTTGGTAATTGTTGAGCGTGGTAAATCATCTTTAAAGCAAACACACTTACAGTGTTAGAGATAAAGTTCATTCCCCTGTGATGAGGTTGTTTCATGGAATGCTACTAGGTCCTGGGCAGAGTTTCAAAGCCGTTAAGTTACCCTAGGTGAGACAGAGCTGCTGGGGTTTATGGGAATGTTGGCACCCAGGTGACATGTTGGATAATCTTTAACAGAGGAAGTCTGGTGCCTGCTCTTTGTTTCAACCCCACTTTCATATTTGAGAACCCTTCTGATATACTTGCTATTCACAGCCGCATTTTGGACAGTCACGAGCATGGTCTGGCATTGGATGCTGAGCAAATAGAACGTCCCCCCGCTTGAGTCTCCCTCCCTGAAAACAGACAAAACAAGGGCAGAATTTACTCTCCACTCAGGAATATTTTGCAGAGGCAGGGGAGTGCATTTTCTAAAACACATTTTAAATAATTTGCTTATTTTCTTAGGCAAAACATAATATATTTGGGGCTTAGGGCACGTTTTGCAAGTTCACCTGCTGGTGTCACACAATGTATCTTTTGTAAAGGGCAGTTTCTCCAGGAGGACATAAACTCTCATGCAGACAATTTCTTGAAGATTGTTAATAGAGAAAGATGTAGGAGACAAGTCAGTGTCTTCACAAGACACTTAATAAGAGTCTTCGCTGAGATGCCAAGAAATTTTAATGGAAAGTCTTCCGCTCTCCTACAGGAAGAAATTCTTTTAGATACACAGAGGGGCGTCTGGGTGGCTCAGTCAGTTAAGTGACTGACTTTGGCTCAGGTTATAATCTCACAGTTCCTGGGTTCGAGCCTGGCATTGGATTCTATGCTGACAGCTCAGAGCCTGGAGCCTGCTTGGATTCTGTGTCTCCACCTCTCTCTGCTCTTCCCCTACTTGTGTTCTGCCTCTCTCCCAAAAATAAATAAACACTTAAAAAAAAAAGGTACACAGAGACTGAATGGTGGTAAAACCGTGCATGGCTAGACCAATCATTACTTTTCACCTTCACTTTACCAAACACCCGCTGAACTTTACCAACGGCAACAACAATATCTAAGATGACTTTGAAACCACTGACACTCTCCTCGTGCCCCTCTGGTGACTATGACGGTGTAGTCCCCGTTTTGAGGCCACTGGTAAGCACATTTTGATTGAGCTACTCAATTCTGTTTTGTCATATTAGTTACCTGGAAGTCTTTTGAGAGCAAGGGCTGTATTTCCAACACTACCCTGGTACCCCTGTATGATGGGCTCAACGACTCCTTACTTAATAATTGATTGAAATGAAAGGCGTGTTCGCCTGGTTTGTAGTTTGGGGTTTTGGTATTCACAGACTTGAATGGCCATTTAGCACCACTTATTGCAAAACGTCTATTAAGTGCATTCTGAGTTAAACCTAAGGATGCAGAGGTAAATGACACTCAGTCACTGTCATCCAAGTGCTCTTGGCAGGCAGATTGGAAGCAGCTATGAAAGAATTATAGGAAGTCTAAGCAAGGAGTAGAGAGCAGCAGGGCCCCTCTCCCTGGAGGGAAAACATGGCGGAACTCACCACTGGGTTCCTGGGTGGGTGGGGGAGGGGGAAATTCACAGCTGGGCACCCTCCTTCCCTTACAGATAACATTAACAAAGGCTGAGGCCCATGGCTGGTACCGGTGGATGGAGCCAAGTGGGGTGGGAGAAGTCAGCTGTTACACTGCACTTGTGAACTCATAGAACTGTGCCCTGAGCACAAGAAAACCAGGACCATCCCCACTGCAATGCTCACCAGTGCTCTCCAGGGGTGGGGAGAAGCTCTGAGCAGCTGGGGGTGGGGACACCTCTGTAGGATCAGCAATAGAGTGACCCCAGCACAGCACGAATTCAGCAAACCTTAAACTAGATGCCTGTGCAGAATAACAACTTCCCCAAATAGCAAACTTTCTATCAGCAAGTGACTTTGCTATCAAAGAAAATAGAGGTCATTTGGAGGTAATTTAAGGATTTCGTTCTTTGGGGGGAGGGAGACAGAGCGGGATCATTAGGCCAGCAGTTTGATAAAAATAATAATAATGATAAGTTTATTTCTTACGTATCATGACACAGGTGAGTCCTGAAATCTCTGAGCGAAGGCTTTGTGCTTTCTCAGACTGCATCTGCTGGGCTCACTACCCTTATGTGTCAAATGAAGGATTGAATAGGGTGATCTCTGAGGTCTCACTCTTAATCTATTAGCTTCTCTGCCCTAACAAATCGTTTCCCCAAAACTCTCCATCAGCAAAGCCCAACATTGGCTATTCATTTGAGCACTATTTGTCTTCATCACTAAAGGCCTTTCCCAAAGACAAAGAAAACTCAGAGGGAAAAAAAAAGTAAGGAAAAAGGAAAAATGACCCAATAATCTCCTCACCCAGATATTTCTCCATCGCGGTGTTTTATGTAAAGAGTGATTTTCCTGTTATATTTAGATTACAATCAAACTGTAAAAGAACTGTTATCTCTCTGTTCCTGCTTTTTACTTTAAACTCTGAGACCTTTGTCCTCTTGTATTAGAGAAGCTGTAAATACTACAAGAGAATGTTTACATTTTAAAAATCCATTTTCCTTGATCATTTGTAGAAGGAAGAAGGAAAAAAATCTTTGTACGAACACACTAATTCATCTTGACTTTGTAAAAACTGTTCCATTATGTTTTGTACAAAGTCACCTGAAAGCCGCCCTTCCATTCAGCAGTGCTTCGTGCCTCCCAGAGGCTGCCTTTCCTCAGGGTAATCTTTCGCTTCTCTTTTGTCATTGGTTTGCAACGTCTCCCTGTCTCTCTCATCTTTAGCTCTCCTGTCCTTGACAAGCCTGGAAGAGCTGAAAGCACTCTCCAACTTGTGGAGGAGAAAGGCAGAACCAGTCTTTGTAACTTTGGAACAGATCTTGGGACAGGGGTGGGGCCTGCGAGCTTGTTGGGTTCTAAATTTGTGACTAGTGTTAGCGAGGGATTTATTTCCAGCATTTTAGAAAATGGGTTTGGCAGTCTTAGAATTAGGAAATAGAATTAGGAAAACCCCAGTCTAGTTAAGCAATCAAACAGCAGCTCTCACTTGGTCACTGGGAAAGCAAAACACCTTGCCAGAGAAGCTTTTGATGGCCATCAAAAGGTGAAGTGAAAGACAAGCAGAGGAAATCCAAGGGAGTGTTTGGCAAGAGTTCGGGTAAATTTAGACCGTCCCAGGAATAGAATGCTGAAGCTTTGTACTTAGGCTCCACCCGGGCACACGCTCCTGGTGAGAACACTCCAGTGATTTAGCTCAGAACATCTGCTAACACAGAGCACCGACCCTGGCAGGAAACAGCCACGTACAAATCACATGAAATGAGTGGAGACAGTGGAGGCAAGATCGCAATGAAGTCATCACTATTTCTCAGTTGCCAAACTATTCCTGTCCTCACTGCCAAGGAAGTGACTCTGGAGAAGACATTTCTTCTTATCCATTAAAACATAGTTGGAAGAATTTGGAGGGCATCACTACATGATAAACCCTAAACGGAAATTTTCCTTCATTCTACGTCACTTCTGTAGATACCGCAACTTACAGAGCCTTGATAGGTCAGATTGATCCCTTTATCCAGAAGAAAAGTTGTGCCCAGTTCACATTACCAAGAATATTGTTAACAAGACCCAATTCTGTCAACCTCATCATTACACCTGACCCTATGAAAATGTTCTTTGAAGGGAGGGCAGAGGGGAGAGAGAAAAGAGACAAAATTCAGCCACTGCCTTCAAGAGGATAAAGCAAAAATAATTATAACGGAGTGCAGAGGAGACCATGGATAAATGAGTCTGGCACATATTTGGTGCTCAATAAATATTTACAGATGAATGAGGGATTAAACAGTAAGAAAATAAGTATGATAGAAACACAGAAGACAAAGGGATTGTTCCTGGCTGAGGATATCCAGTGGCTGACATTTGAATTTGACTTTGAAGAGTGGGTCAATTTCCTGTGATAACACGAAATCCATTCCAGGTCAAGGAAGAGGGTGAGGAAAGGGTCAGGGAATAAAGAATGTGCACATTCATAGCAGAGTGGCTAGTGGTCTGTTGGGACAGAATAGTTAAAAAGGAGCAGTGGGGTGCCCGGATGGCTCAGTGGGTTAAACGTCTGACTCTTGATTTCAGTCCAGGTCACTATCTCAAGGTTTGTGAGACTGAGCCCCACGTTGGGCTCTGTGCTGACAACAGATTTTCTCTGCTTGGGATTTTCTCTCTCCTCTGCCCCTCTCTCGCTTGTGCTCTCTCTCTCTCTCTCTCTCTCTCTCTCTTTCTATCAAAATAAATAAATAAACTTAAAAAAATAAAAAGGAACAGTGGAAACTGGTTACAGTTATGATAGGCAGCTTTGAGTTTGAAAAAGGAATCTTCAGATGCCAAAGCAGTTAGGACTTGGAATGACTATTTTTTTTTTTTTAAAGATAAAGTCTATGAGGTTCATCAATTGATTAATCTATTTACAAAACAGTGTCCAGTTCACTGCTATAGTATCTTCATATATGTTGGCCAGAACCATTCCATGTGCATTCCAAGGCCCTCAAAATAATCCTGTAAATTTATGTTGGAGCCAGACTGGACTTACAATTTGACCCACATCATGAAGGGTTAATTAAGAGGGCAAAATAAAAAAAGGTGCAGACTCTTGGCCCACCCAGAGTGGATGAGGAAGGGAGGATCTAATCCCCTGACATCCCATGGGAATTTAAAAGCAGCTGAAGTTTCCACTGAATTCAATTTAAGTAATAGTTATTAAAAACCTACAATGCTCTGGACATTCTGATCTATGCTACTGAGGGTCCTCCAGAAGTCGATAGTCTACCCATCACAAATAACCATAATGAGCTATCATGAGAATGGTCCAGAGTGCCCTTCAGAGTCCCATGAGAGGACTATCTGGATTTGCTGCCTTAGGAAATAAGTTATGAAGTAAAGCAGCCTCTCATAGGCAGGAATCTGACTGGGGCAGAGAGGACCCTCCATGAGGAAAAGCAGCAAAGGTCTAGGCCGGTGGTTCTTGACACTGGCTGCATTGTAGAATCACCTGTGAGGCTTTCAAAATTACTGATGCCCACACTCATCACAGAAATTCTTATAGAAATGATGTAGGGAAGGTCTCGGGCACCTGTATTTCTTAAAAGCCTGATGATTCTAATGTACAGCGTGGGTTGATAACTACTTCTGTAGAGTAGGAGAGGCATGCTGAAGACTTCTGGGGAGAAGAGAGCTGCACTGTACAGAGAGTTGGTCATAGCAGGTGAGTGGGGGGGGGGGTCAGAACCTGCAGACTTGGGGACACCGAGGTGTTAGTGGGCCTTGGTACTAATCCCAAGTGCTGAAGGCATTCTTCTCCTTGGACAGATGTCCTTCTTGTTGTCTAGGATAGAAAACAAAAGGAGAAGCTGTTGTATATATCACAAATGTAGAGACAATCCTAAGATGGTCCTTGTATGACATATATCACCACTTGTCCTGACAGATCCTTCCAATCAGTCCTCATAAATAGTAAGATGATAAGACAGATAACGTAGAAAGATATTTCTTTTTTTAAAATTTTAAATAGTTTATTGTCAAGTTGGTTTCCATATAACACCCAGTGCTCATCCCCAGAAAGATATTTCATTTTATCTTAGAAAAAGGAGAAAGAGCATGCATTAGAGGAGCATTAGAGAGATGAGTACCCTAAAAAGTGTTCTTTCCTCTCTCACCAGCCCCCCTCTCCCCAACACCAGATAATGTATAATAGACCTCTCCCTGGAGTGACTGTTCCTTGATATTCTAGAGGAACCAGTATGTTGGTTTGGCGTTAGTAGGGCAGGACCAACCATTCAAAGTGCAGCAGGCAGTGAGCACAGCCTATACAAATCAGGTAAGTCTTCGCTCACCTAAATATACTGAGCATCTGTTCTGTGTGCCAGGCTCTGTGTTTTAGGGGCTTGAGAACACAGTACTCAGCAAGTCTTGGTTCTCCCCTTGAGGAACTTGCCACTTGATGGAAGAGACAGACGTGTGGGCTGACACTGAGTTTCTCCTGTCTTTGGGGTAGCACTGGATTTTACTGGGACACTGGCCTGGGAGACCAAAAGAGTGGGGGTGGGTATATCTTCATTCCATTCTGGGCAGAGGAAACAGAAGGAACTAGGGCATGTGGAACCTGATCGAGGAAAGAAGATGACCAATTTTAGGAACTAGAAGCAGTTCAGTAAACCTAGAATTCTGACGAAAAGCTGGTTTCTTTAAAATGAGACTAGAGAGAAGCAAAATGAAGATCTTGGGCAGCTGGAGGTCAGCAAAGTTTTCTAAGTAGGGAAATGACATGGTCAAGGTTTGTGTTTCGAAGGCTAACTCTGTGGTTTGGAGGCTGGGTGGGGACTGGAGTGGGGGAGGGGAGACTGCAAGAGGAGAGAGCCAGCCACATCGCATCTGTACAGATCCATTCACCTGACCCTTTCAGGAACCAGGTTCATCAAGGTGGGTAGTAAGACCAATGGGGCCTGCTTTCAGTGAGCCTCCATCTTGGGGAGAATTATTTTAAAATATTCAACAAATGATCACACCAATAGTTGCAATTATGATAAACATGAGGAAGGAGAGGTACAGTGTGCCAAGAAAAACGTATAACCAGGGGGCCTCAGCTGGTATGGGATATCAAGAAGAGGCTTCCTGAGGAAGTGATATTTAAACCAATACTGAAAGGTGGTTTGGCAAAGGTAAGGAGGCAGATGAAGTGGTAGTGTGTGGGGGAACTGTAGGGGAGTGGGTAGCGGAAGGAAACATGCGTGCAAAGCGCCTTCCCCCCACAGGGGCCCAGCACAGCAGAGCCCACGGCACAGGGCCCAAGTGGGCACAGTGAAGCCTGAAAGATAGTCAAAGAACCTGACAGGCAGGACATCCTGGCCATGGTGAGTGAAGACTGTGGTCTTTATCCTGAGAGCAAAGGGTGGGCTTGAGGGTACAGGGAAAGGCACATTCAGATCTGAACATTGTTCTGGCTGCTAGGCGAAGAGAGATCAGTGGGTTTGGGGAGTCGGTTTTTTTGTTTGTTTGTTTGCTTTGTTTTGTTTTTTTAGGATTTTATTTTTTAAGTAATCTCTATGCCCCATGTAGGGCTCAAATTCATAACCCCGAGATCAAGGTTGAATGCTCTACCCACTGAGGTGGCCAGGCACCCCTGGTTTGGGAAATATTAAGGAACAAGTTAGTGAAGCAGCAGCTTGAGGGAAGGAAGGAAATCAGGAGAGAGCAAGATCGAGAAGCTGAGGGGGAATTGTTGGTTGTGAGGTCAAGCGAGATAGAGACAGAAAAGTAACTGCTCCATTTTGCCCCAGGCAAGCTGTAGGTAGGTGACCTTGGCCAGAGCAGGTCCTGGCTGAGTGATGGATCCAGACCAGATTCCAGCAATCTAAGGTGTAAATGGAGGTGAGGAAGCATAGACTGAGTGTAAACAACTCTAGCCTGAAGCAGGGCCTTAGAGAATCGGGAGATAGCTTGATGGCCCCTCCAGAGGGTCAAAAGAGATAATGCTTATGAAAGGGCCCAGGTAAACAAAGTGTTCATTATTCTTAGAGTCCAAATTCACACTGCCCGTAGCTCTCTTCCCTGCGTGCCAAGTAGGGATTTTCAGTCCACCTAATAGGTAACAACATTGAGGCCCAGAGAGGCGCTTGCTCTTGCTGTTAACAGGTTGAAGTCAGGACTTAACCCAGGTGTGTCGGCCTATGAGGTCAGCGCTCTTTACACCACACTGCCTCTGTATAGGGAGACATCTCCTAAGAACCCCAATGCCCATGTGATTGTGGCTATGGTTCACTCACTATATAGTCCCGTAGGTTCTGTAGTAGGAACAGGCATGGAATTTGGACTCAGTCAGACCTGGGTTCAAATCTTACTTTGACTTATCTAGGAGCTTTATTTTCATGTCAGGTAAAAGAAAAGAAAAGACCCTATCAATTATATGAAGAAAAATTAATGATGGGCTTAGGTGGGGGAAATGTTTATAAAGCATTTTGTCCAGGGCTGACACAGTAAATGCTCAGTAATAATATTAATAAATGACAGTTATTAGGATTTATATTGCTCCTCTTCCAGGACACCCCTGCACGTGAGCCCAAACCCAGACTTGCACTCTGGCACCATAACTGACAAAAGCAAGGTGCTGTGACAAGGTCCTTCACACTTCAGACAGGAGCTGTGTAGGTTCAGACCTGTGTTGACCCCACATAGGTCACTTCAGGCAAAGCCTCCTGACCAAAAGCATCTCCTTTGCCATCACCTTCTCCATAGGCAGACCATGGCTTTGGTTCTTGGAAAACCTCCCCCATCTTCCAGAATCCCAATTTAAATGCCATGAAGGTAGGACAGCAGCCTCTGACAGACAGAAAGGAGGTAGGAGGCAGAGAAAAATCAATCATGCCGGTGCTAATAATGCCTAAGTTCCAAGGTCATATACTCCAATCCTACACCACCTTCATTGGATCCAGGTAATTCAACACTAAAGCCACACCAAAAAATATCATGTAAAATTCACAATCCCTCTGCCCCTGATCCTTTCTGTATCTTGTTCCCAGGAATGACAAGGGTTTCATTTGATATGTATCCTTCCAGATCATTTATATTATATTCAGATATTTGAGGGTGATACTGTTCAAATTTTTCACCAACACCCTTTCTCACCCAATACCATGGACATCCTGCCATGCTGGAAATACAAATCTACTCTCTTCCTATTAATAGTCATATCATTTTCTGTGGCCTGAATTTCCCTGGGTCTTTTAACCATCAGCTCCAATATATTGCTCTCAAAAACAGCATTTCCATGAGATCTTAGAATCCTGGAAGTGAAATTTTTTGGTCAAACCCATTTTTAAAAGCTGTTCCTTAATGCAAGAGTGACCCCTGAAAATGCTTTGCTTTCCTTTCTGGGTCTGGAGCACAAAGACTCCACATCCAGCTCCCTCTCAACAATTCCTAGGAGAAATTGTGATGGAGCACAGTCTCTTCAGAAAAACGACAGACTAACCCAAAAAATGTTGTCAAGAAAGCTTTCTTAATTGGTGTCAAGAACACTTCCATAATGCATATTGGGGAGATTTCTATTTAAAATGACTGAGCAACAGTCAGTTGAGTGTCAGATTCTTGATTTTGGCTCAGGTCATGGTCACAGAGACATGATCACTGACAGCACAGAGCCTGCTTGGGATTCTCTCTCTCCCCTCCCCCATTCTCTCTCTTTCTCTCTCTCTCTCTCTCTCTCTCAAAATAAATAAGTAAATTTAAAAAAAATTCTCTGTCTCTCCCTCTCCTCCACTAGCTCTCTCTCTCTAAAAAGAATTTAAAATTTTTTTTCAAATAAAATGAGTAAACAATTCCTGAGCACCTGAATTTGCCACCTCTGTAAAATGCTGGGCATAGAAAGACAGATGACCCCATGTCTGCCTTCATTTGTTCACAGTCTAGAAGGAACGGCAGATCTGGTCACAGTGGGAAAGTCATAAAGGGGCTGCAGGAGAACAGAAGCCAGCCAGAGCCATGGAGCAGAAGCAAGCGAGAGCAATCTGGGGTGCGATGGGGTGGGGTAAGGAAAGAGAAAGGGAGGAAGAGGCCAGAGCCTTAAGCCCTCTGAATGCCATATAAGGACTTCTCTCAAAAAATGATACAAACTACAGGGAACAAAATCTTTAAAACTGGGGAATGACATGCAGATTTTCATTTTAGGAAATTCACTTTGCCCACAGGGAGGAGAACGGATTGAAGGGAGGCCCAACTAGAGATGAAATGGGCTCACGTGTCACAGAGTTCTGTACATAGTGACACAATAAGGGACCCTCCCACCAAATTGGAGAGCTTTCAAAGCAGAAGATTGGTGTGAATTTCATGCTTTATTCAACTGGGAGGTTGGGAGCCAAGGGAGATTCGAGGGATAGTTTTTTTGAAAGGGTCCCTTCTAGGTCACTAGGGAATATCCTAACTAACGCAGTGCATTGCTCATAACGAAGCCCAATCAACAAGGAGCTGAGGTATATCCTGCACTCTGTGGAAAGAAAGGCATGCAAGAATGTGAAAGGGAGTAAGCACATCCTAGGGCAGAGCCCAGGGTTAAGGACAGTCCCTGGAAGAAAGTAGGAGGAGATTTAAGACTGACTAGGCTATTGGGCTCTGCAGGTGGGGCTGGCCTGGGGTCCTTTCTGACCCGGGGGCCCTACCTCCTGATCTAGCTGATGGCTTCCCTTTACTCAGTTTGTAATCCTTTTAAGCAGAACAAAGGGCCTGAAATCCTCATAGCCTTTCTGAAGGGGGAAAATAACAGCCAACAACTGCTGAAGGTTTTCAACTAGAGAGACCATGGCTACAATTAAAGCGATTTTGGAGAAAGATGTGTTTTAGCCCCACAGATTTCACTGTCATGTGTATTTTGGATAAGCCTTGGATGTCCAGTTTTCCAGGGACCCAACTTTGAGAAACATTACCTTCTACTCACTGCAAGGAGACAATGGGCCTCTTAAGAGATTCGAGGCCTCAAGTTTTCCCTCTACCCCAAACATAGTCAGAAACTTGTTTTCAGGGGCCCAGAATGAGCTCACGCTCCAACGGTGTAATTCAGTATCACATCAACCAAGAGGATCACAGGACACCTTCAAGGCTTGGCCAAACACTCCTAACACACTCCAGAGACTAACAGAGGCCGGCATTGTAGTTCCCATCCCCCAGAAGACTCAATAGGAGTCCGTGGAGTAAACAGATCCTCCTCTGCTCTGATGAAGCCACACAGGAGCATCTAAAGGAGCATTAACAATGGTGCTTTGTGAGGCTGCTGGCATGGCGCCATCTTGCTTCTCACTCCCAAGAGGCAGTGAACAGTGCTGGCTGCATATTTGTGTGTAAACCTCACTACACATTTGGGAAATGTCCATAAGCTATGTAAGTAGTTCATTTGGGGCCACAGGTCAACCCCAGGCAAAGGCCAAAGCCCCACATCATGGCACAAGTGTTAACTCTCCTCTCTACAGGGACCACTTTTTTTATGCAATGGACCTGTGTCTGGTCTCCTTTGGATGAAGGGAACCAAAAATAGGTGAGTTGAGGCAGGAGCATAGGAGGTGGTGTCCTGTGTCTTTTTCCACCCTACAAGTCTTACAAGCCTTGAGCCTTACACACAAAGACGTTCCTTTAAGCAGCCAGTCTGTGCCAAGTCAGTTCTGCTTTCACACCTCTATTTAGAGATAAGAGGTAATGCTTGGGAATCACATAACCATGTTGCGAAATGAACCCAATCAGCTAAAATTGACCATTTTAGATGCCAAAGTGGGAGCTAGCTTGGTAGATCCTCAATGGGGCTCCTGTTTTCCTTTCTTCTCACCCAAGAGCGTCCATTTCTATCAGCCTCTGGCTGGCACGCCCATTGGCTAAGGCTGGAGGATGCCAGGGCTTGTGCTCAGTCAAGTGCACTGATGTTCACTCACTGCCTTTTGGAGAGCACTGAGGTTAGTTAACACCAGGAAGCCTGCTTCTGAGCCTTCCAGCAATTGGCAGACAATACCTGTCAGGGGCTCACTTATCCAAACTTGAGAGTTTCAGGGAACAAAAAGCTAGAAGGTGAATGGATCTCTGGTCTCCTGAGTACTGCCTGCTAGGACACCCACAGCTCAGAAAAAGCATTACATGTGAGAATCTTGCATTCAGGACCCACACTCAATCCATTCTTGATCCACTTCCTGAAATAGGTTGGGAGGAAGCCCCTATCTATGTGTGTAAGCAGAAGCTGTAGGGGCGTGCACCCCTGAGAGAGAGCAGGGTCTCAGGCTGATGCTGCCAGACCACTTCTTTGAAACTAGTCCTGTTCACTGACTCACTTCCTCCTGACACCACAGCTGCCTTTCCACTCCAGCCTGGCTCTTCTCCCAGCCAACTGGACTTAGGAGTCTTCTAACCACCAGGCCAAACACTGGCTAATTACAGACCATCATTGAAGCTGTAATAGTGTTGGAATCAGCACCCACACTGCCACATCAATGAGCTGGTATCACAATATTTAGAGCATCATCAACTTCATGGATCTTGGGCTCAGAGGTAGAGGCACCCATGGCCCCACAATACTTTGTACAAATATCATTAGTTGAATGAATGAGTGGTAAATTGGGTGGATGAAGAAAGTCTTTCCTACCATCAAAATTGAATGAATTAAATGTCAACTCCTGCACAGAGCTAACTTGAATGTGGTTCCCTGGACTGGGAGTTGGGTGAGGGGCAGGAATAGGGAGGTAGGTTTCAGGCTGATCAGCTTGTCCTTGTAAACACAGTACTGTTCATGCATCAACAGGTATAAACCAGCTAATGCCAAATTTGGATAGAGAGTTTGATGGAGACTCAGAATCAACCTTCCTAAGGTTGGCTGCAAGTGGCGATTCACTTAAAGACAAATCAGAAACGAGAGGCAGGACACCTGTGCTCACCTTTCTTTCTCCCAGATTCTGTGGTTTTGACCATGACCCTTCCCTGGGTTTAAGGTGGCTCTGCAAGGCTTAGCCACTCTCCTGTATTCTTATTCCCGTTCCCTTTTACCTAGCAAAACTGAATTCTCCCCTCAATTATTCAACAAACCTTTTATTTATTTTTTTAAACATCTTTCAAGAACTTTTTTAATGTTTTATTTATCTTTGAGAGTGAGAGTGGTGGAGGGACAGAGAGAGGGGGACAGAAGATCCAAAGTGGCCTCTGCACTGGCAGCAGCAAGCCCAATGCAGGGCTCAAACTCAAACTATGAGATCATGACCTGATATCATGTCAGACGCTCAACCAACTGAGCTACTCAGGCGTCCTTTAACAAATCATTGAGAACAGGGGACCCCAATCTTTGTTCAAACACTAACTCTTATAATTCCACAGTTTCCATGCACTGAAGAGCCTATCATACGAATCGCATTTATTAAATGACACATCTTTGCAATCATAGATGACCAGTGTCACTACATTGGGTAGATACAATTCTAGCCCCAAACAAACAAACAAAGAAAACCTGAGTTTCTTTAGCCTGTGCATCTCATCCTGGGTCAATATTTTTTTTTTTTTTTGCCGTTTGTAATATTAAAATGACCTCAAAAATTTCCCCTGCCTGCCTCCCACCTCCAGTACTACCTAGAGTTAGAGTTAGTTCTAACCTAGAGTTAGAACTAAAGACAATAAGTTGAGCTCCTTTTGAGGGAGTTAAGTTTTTGGAGCTTGCAGAATGGGAAGAATTCTTTTCTTCTGATTTTTCTGGGATAAGAAAAGCTAGTGGGCTCAGAGACAGATCTTGTAGAAAATCAGCCTTTCAACTCTCCAGTCTTGAGGTTGACCAAACCAAGTTCTTTTATATATCAGTCTTCCCTTCTCCTCATTCATCAAGGACCAGGTGCCAGCTTACAAAAGGGGGTCCCACAGACATGAGCTCACCTCACTTCTCCGTACCCCCAAATGCACCTCCCCACCTTGGCCCTCTTCTTGCAAGACGAATTTGTGCCTTAGGTGGGGGTAGTTATAGTAGTGGAGACATTAGCAACATTTAAGGCCCTCTTATCTGGCCCTAACCTACTTTCCAGAGGAGTTTATCTCTCCCCGCTACCCCACCCACAATATTTTTTTTCTACAATCAGTAGTCAAAGGGAAAATCAGGGGGATGAGGAGATATAGCTTGAAAGGCATAGTTACTATGATCATTTATATGTGAAAAATGAGAAGAAATGCCTATTGCTGTCCCAATATAAATTTCAGAAGGAAAGCTCAATAAAATCTTGGCCAATGGAGATCCACAGAAGATAACCAGAGGCCAGCCCAATTTAAAGTAGATCAGTATCTCTAGGGGTGGGGGTGGGGGGAAGGGCGTAAGATTCTTACATTTATCAAAAGGGGACATGAGTTGAACAGGGCTTCTTTCTCTGGCCAGGGGGGTCTACTCCCAGTCCGCAGGCAGACCTTGCATATTCTTGCCTCCAGCGCTTACTGTGTCTGCACTTCCCTCCAGCTCTCCACCCCGGCTACCAGCCCCACAGGCTACTCCAGCTGCCCGCAGCTCTCTGAGACCTCTGCCCTCCTCTGAATGATGTGCTAGCCGGCCCTCAGCACACATTCGCTGCCTGGCATCACCACTCCTGCTGGCATTCAGGGTGTCCTTGAATACTGTCGTGTAAGTGTTCATAATTGGTCTCTTTAATTTGACTCTTAAAATATTCGGCATCTTAAATATCTTTCAAGTGCTAATAATCAGCCCCCAGAGTAAGTTCAGAACTTTTTTTAAAAATGTTTTTTAAATTTATTTTTGAGAGAGGGAAGGAGAGTGAGCAGGGGAGGAGCAGAGAGAGAAGGGGACAGAGGATCCAAAGCAGGCTCTGAGCTGACGGCAGCACAGAGCTCAATGTAGGGCTCAACTCACAGACCAAACCATGAGATTATGACCTGAGCCAAAGTCAGCTCAACAGACTGAGCCGCCCAGCCACCCCCCCACCCCCCCGCAGAACTTTGTAAATTATCTCATCACACCCTATATATACCTTTTCCTTAGTAGCACCAATTTCAATCACTCAGTTTTTTGGTATACTTATGTGTTCAAGATTATCTTTTCCACAAGACTACAGGGACTTCCCTTGTTTTTGTTTTTGTTTTGTTTAATGTTTATTTTTGAGAGACAGAGAGAGCATGAGCAGGGGAGGGGCAGAGAGAGGAGGACAGAGGATCTATCAGCACAGAGCCTGATCTGGAGCTTGAACTCATATCATGACCTGAGCCAAACTGGAAGGCTCAACCAACTGAGCCACCCAGGTGCCCCCTTCCTTTGTTCTGATCACCAGTATAGCAGAGTTACTAGTTAACTGTTTACTATGGGCTTGCTACATATACTCTGGGTCAAGTACTACCTGCAAGGAGCTTTGCATACATTATTCACTTCAATCTTATGAATCAGATGTTACTTCCAAATATTTTGCAGCCTAAGAAATTTAATTTTGGAGAGGTCTCCCAAGGCCACCAACAAATGAATATGGAACCAGGATTGGAATTCCATCTACCTAATCCCATAGCCTTTGTGCTTTTCCCCTATACCACCTGCCTCTTATCCCCTTGGCCATGAATACTATGTTTGTTAGGTGAATGAATGAATGACATGGCATCACATTTAACAACCTACCATCCACATTTCCAATGTGGACCACATCACTTCCAGACTTTTTCTCCTTTCTTTTTTATTAATTTTTTTTTCAGATTTTCATTCCCAATCTCTCCCCTTTCTTAGGCTTCGATCATATGTTCCTCTGTAAACTACATTGTATCCATTTGTGTACATATTTTTAATCACCCTTAATGTTAGTAATTTGAGACCTTGTTCTCTTTCTTACTGTTTCAACCAATTCTATGCTTTTAAAATACATGCTGGTACATCTATATCAAATTCTTTATTTCTAAGTGCTGGGCAGAATTCCATAGTTTATATCCACCAACGCTGACTTATCTTGTTCCCTTGTGTTTGATACCTGCTTCTGACTCCCACCACATACATACCCCAGGGTTCTTTCAGTTCCAGTGTAGCCGGCTCCATTTCTCCACGGGCATGTCAGGCAGGCTACATGTAGGGATGTGTGGCTGTCCTCTACCCACTGACTTAGACTGTGACAGGCAGGATAAGAATGGTCCACTGATTCCTTTTGACTTTGTGCCCTCAGAATCCGAGTCTCCAAGGACACTTTTGGAAAGAATTTTCTCCTGCACAGTTGGACTTTTCCGTTCTTATGCATATGAACCTATCCTACATGCTGTTAAAAGTCATTATAACTTAGTGGTTATGTGAGCAGATGCTGGAGACACATGACCTAGGTTCATATTCCAATTTCACCACTTATCAGCTGTACTCAGCTCCTACCTGTAAAATGGGCATGGTACCCACCACACAGCGTTGTTGCATTTACAATAATGCTTGGCAGTAGTAAGTACTTAATAAATGTTGGCCTTTGTTGTCTAAAATACATGCAGGTTCTGAGACATAAAACCATTTAGAAGGTTTCCAATACTGTTAGAATAGAAAAGTTAAGACGTTGAAAAGAAAATAAAGAGAAACAGATGATGTGTCTGGCTACACCAAAGTAGTTCTCTTTGTAATCTCTAATGGCAAGGCCTTCACAGGACCATTTTGGTCTTCTAAGACCAAACACTTAAGTATAAACAACAGAACCCCCAAAGAAATCTGCTCCTTCTCTCTGTCTGGCTCTGAGAATTTTACAACAAGTTCTGGCTCCAGGAGGACCCTTTCCTCCTGGTGTGTGAGATGTTCTTGGCTGTCACCACTGGTTTTTGACTTCTTTGTCACTTTCTGATGCTGGAACCCTTGAGAAAGCTGGATTCAAGAGAGACAGGATCAGTCCCTGGGAACTTGGCTGCCCCTGGCTCCTCCTCTTTCAAGTCTCATGCCTTGAGAGTGACTCAATCTGACAGCAGTTTGGGCCACAGTTACTAGGCAGCTTTGCTAGGGTCAAGCCTGAAATTTATGGCTTGCTTGTCCTGGACCCATGCAATATTTTTTCTCCCCTTGAAGATGAAAGGGTTGTTATTTCCGCACACTTCCCCATCTCCTGCATTTTGTAACATGTAGGCTTCTGCAGTGACCCTCTTATTTATCTGGAGAATTAACTTCTAAAGGATATGCTCATCTCCCCAACCAGCCATGGCTGAAGGCCTTGAAATATAAGACCCTACATGGACAATTGGATGGCTTGCTGAAAAACATCTTCACATTCCCTCTGGTTCTTCCCAACCCCCCAACAATTATTTGTATGATAAACTCCATGGAAAGAACTTTGAGTAGACAAAGAAAAGCCAAGCCTTCCACAAAGTTATAAATTCCTGGAGAGAAGGGCTTGCCTCTTGGATTTCTTTGATCCCCTACAGCGCCTAGCACAGTGTCTTGTACACAGTAGATACTCAAATATTTGTTGATTGATAAGATTCCGAGGCTTAGATCAGAGTGACTGAACATTTGCCTAAGGGAAAAAATGAATGGTTTCATACACAAAACCTCTTAATACTCCTTACTAGAAGTCATCAAAATTCTAATTTTTATACTAAGATATTTAAAGAAAATAATTGCGATACCTGTCAAATATTTTGTAGGCTTTGGAATCTGCTTAGTAAAGGGAATCATTTGTTTATTTGTTTCTTGACAGACATTTATCAAGTTCCTTATGTGTCAGACATTTCTTCTGGGCATTAAAAGGACAAAGATGGAAACATTTCCTGCCCTAAATTCACAGAGTGGAGGCCTGCAGGCCAGCAGGCAATTAAAATATTAGAAAGTAAGCACTCTGATGAGAGCATCAGTAGATTTACAGAAGAGAGAGAAGCTGAGGTTCTGAGACTCAGGCTTGTGATCACAACACCAAAATTTGCTGAAAGAATTAAAATTGTGGTATGCCAAGCAGAAAGCAGAAACAGGCACATAAATACAGAGAACAAGCTGATGGTCACAGATGGGAGGGAGCTAGAGGGAGGGGCAAAATGGGTGAAGGGGAGTAGGGGGTACAGGCTTCCATTATGGAATGAATACTCCGTGGGGCCGAAAGGTACAGCCAGGGAATACAGTCAGTGATGTGATAGCGTTGTATGGTGATAGAAGGTAGCTACGCTTGTGGTGAACATAGTTTAAGGTATCGAGTTAAATCACTGTGCTGTATGCTTAAAACTAAGGTAACTTTGTGTGTCACTGTACTACCATAAAAACAATAAAATCCTAAAGCATTCACAAGTAAATTATCTGGGAAAAAAAAAAAAAAAAGAAAAAGTTTGCTAACAGGACCTGCCTTGGAGAGCTGTTACAGAGATACATTTATTTCATGAATGTAAGGGTGCTTGAAGACCTGGAAGAACTACCTAAATGTCTGTGCCATTTGAATATCAACTAGCGTCCTATCTCCAAGGTTAAAGCCAAAAGCTGAAGATGAAAAGCTGGACATTGTTTCTTTTTAACTGCTTTATTTTTGTACGGACAACAACATGACCCAGGGTTTGGCCACATCTCAGGGAGGAGTTTTGGATGCAACTGACGTTGGATAAATTGACAGCTCCTCCGCTCAATCCACAGGGACAAAAAGGAATATGAACTTTTCTCTGCGCTAATCACAAGGAGTGGAATTTCATTTGACAGCCTGATTATTCGGAACGTGCCGTTACCTGTGAAATTAAAACGAGCGAGCAAAGCAGAGGACCACCTTAGATTCCAAGCCCACGGAGCGACTGAGACAAAGCAGCCTGCGTCCCTTTTTCCAGATGGAGAAAAGTCCTTGTGTCTTTTCCTAACCGAGGTTTTTCTTGTTGGGTTATAAATACAGCCCACTCCCAAAGCGATTCTGTATTCTTGTACCTTCAGTATCAGAGCTAAACAGATGAGCCCCTTAAAAGTAGGTCAAATACTAACCAGCCAAGAAGAGAAAATTAAACGCAGGCATGGAAACCAATGACTTGTTTGCGCTCCCCACCCTATTTGGTTAAAAAATAGTAAAGGACGAAGGGAAATAGGCTTAAATTAAATCAAATGGGCTTGCTAACATGCCCCCATTTTCTCCATTTCCTAATCCTTTTATAAATTCCATTGAGATGGGATTTGCTTTTAGACTGATTATGTGGCTTAAAAATCAGCATAATTACAAGATATTTGTTGAAAGGAAATTCCTCATTTTGGCTGTTTGGTTTCCTTTCCAGCATTGAGTGGTGGATGACCTGGCTGGAACCAGTTCCATCCGGGACCTTCCTCCTTCCTCAAGCATCTCGGAGGTAAGGAAGACCTTCACGATACCCTCAGAGTTTGTAAATGAGGAAACCAGGACCAGGAAAAACCAGATGATTTTCCCAGCAACTCAGTGGCAAGGCCAACAAGGGGACTCTGTGTGTGTGGCTAATTATTGTTCATGTAAAGCTAGAAAATGGGCTCTTAAACTAAGTTTAAATATAATAACACAGAGCTGGTATTTCAACAGTAACATAAATCAGTTATTAATAGATCCCTTTGATCAAGAACGGGGTTCTTGACCTAAGAATTTTGGATACAGAAAGCAGAGGCTTCCTCCATACCTTTGCTTTCCTTTTGGCCTCAGAATGTATCTTCTGGAATTCCGGGCCAGGATTCTTCTTGCTCTTTCTTTGGCCCTCCAAAAAAATTCCAGAATTTCTAGCATCAATCATCATTATATTATCAACAACTATCACTTGCTGATTAACATAAATGACCTTTGTAGGAGGCTGAAAGAAGACCAGGATAAAGTTCCTGCATTCACAGAGCTTCAGTCTGGACAACGTGATCTGGGATTAGGGGAAACATTTCCAATAATAGTAATAATAATAATATAATTTATTGAGCCAAGTATTAAGTGCTTTACTGATTTGTCTCTTCTAACCTTCACATTAAACCCCACACCCATTTTACAGATGAGGAAACAGACTTGCTCAAAGGTCACAGAGCGTATCTCACTCCAAAGCCACTGTCTCCTATGGGAGAATGGACATGGGCAAGTGGGAATGCCTGAGAAAAGGAAACAATGTGGGCTTTTTCTTCAAAGGAGGCCCTAAAATATATATTTTAAATGCTATTGAAAGGGAGACCCATACTCCTGCCTGCGGAGAATCAAGCTGCTTGCTTTGCAGAGTTGTCTGGCCTTGTGAGGGAGCTGATCCAAGAGGCAGACAAATCTCATCTTACACCCCAGAAAACAGTTTTTCTTAACAAAGACACCGGGTCAGAAACCAGCCCCTCTTCACAACACACCTTCACACTCATTAGATATTTTAATGTATTAATATTCCCTTTATATGCACAAATCCATCAAAGAGGGTTTTAAAATGTCTTCTTTTTCTTAATTAATTTATTGAGTATGTATAACATTTCTGAGGGCTAAGCAGGCTTCTTATCATTCGATGCTCACAATAACCTAAAGAGGGAGGTATTATTACTCCCATTGTACAGATGAAGAAACTGACACACAGACAGGTTCAGCAACTTGCCCAAAATAACACAGCTCATAAGTCACGATCACAGCTTCAAAAAACAGGCAGTCAGGCTCCCGTGTCCAGGCTTTACCCACCACTCCATACGTTCCTGTTCGCACAGCACGGCTGCCTGGGAA
This sequence comes from Hyaena hyaena, assembly GCF_003009895.1. Lineage (NCBI taxonomy): Eukaryota > Metazoa > Chordata > Mammalia > Carnivora > Hyaenidae > Hyaena > Hyaena hyaena. The sequence continues at coordinate 4,904,749 of NW_024080646.1, forward strand.
AACGGAGACCCTAATTCCTACCTGTGGAGAAGCAAGAGAGCTTGTCCAAGTGCACGCAAGGGCAGCTTCCTAGTTTTTCTCATGCCTGTTGCCTTCTCCACGGCCCCATACAAGGGTGAGTGGCCAGTTGGTTCCTAATAAAGAGAAGCTGAACTGAATGAGCCAAAATGTTTGTGAAGGTCAAGGTTGAAAGAGGTGCCCTTCAGTGTTTCCTTTTGCATGTTTCTTCTGAAAGTAAACAGACACTTGGATCACAAATTAGCAGTTGGGAATACGGAGCAAGGACAGTCAGGGTGCACAGAAAAACTCAGCATTATTGAGGCTTTTGTGGGTAGAAAGTGTTTGGGGTTTTTTTTTTTTTTTTTCTTTTTTTCTGGGGCGGGGATTGCAAAATAGCATAATGTATCATCAAACGGGACTTTTTTGTTATTCCCCTCTTTTAAAATTTTTTTAACATTTATTCATTTTTGAGAGACAGTGAGAGACAGAGCGTGAGTGGAGGAGGGGCAGAGAGAGAGAGAGAGGGAGACACAGAATCCAAAGCAGGCTCTAGGCTCTGAGCGGTCAGCACAGAGCCCAATGCAGGGTGCAAACCCAAAGAGGTGAGATCATGACCTGAGCTGAGGTTGGACACTTAACTGACTGAAGTGCCCCTTGTTATTCCCTTATAACACCCCAAATTTCCCAGTTGATTTCTATAGGTATGAAATCATTTCATCTTTATGAAAGAGGATTTTCTTATAAATATTTTTAAACATCATGGCTGATTTGTTTCGATGCCTTCAGAAAATGGCTTCACAACGTAAACCAGCAATTCACTACCCAGAGATTCACTAACAATCAGTTGACTGAGCAATTTTGTAATGATCAGAATATCCACGAATTTGAATACAACATTTTATTCATATTCTAACTCAAATAGGAGAGGCAGTAGGGAATCAGGAACGGCTGGTTTTATTTCTAACTAAGCCACAAACTCGGCAGTATGTCAGGGATAATAATTCTTACCTACTTCCAACTTTATTCCCAGGATGCTGGAAACAAGTAAGACATCAGACAGTAAAATATAATACCCAGGAAGTTAAACAGTGACTTGTATGTGTAGACTCTTAGGAAAGAGACAGGAGTACCTGAGAGAATTTACTACAGCAAGGCCTCACCTTTTTATTGGCTTTTCATGAGAGAGGTGTGGAATGGGGAGAGACACAGTGGAGTTTTGGCTTTAAGTTGATGCCTGAATACATTTAAACTAGGCAACCAGTAGGAGAATCGAATAGAGAGGTGAGGTAGGAAAAACTCAGATAATGGCTTACAGGTAAATAGATATGAGGAGGAAGAGACACCTGGGTGGCTCAGGCCATTAAGTGTCTGACTCTTGGTTTCAGCTCAGGGCATGATCTCACAGTTCATGAGTTTGAGTCCCACATTGGGCTCTGCACTGCCCATGCAGAGCCTGCTTGGGATTCTCTCCCTGCCCCCCCTCCCCCACTCACTCTCTCTCTCAAAATAAATAAATTAACTTAAAAAAATAAATATGAGGAGGAAGAATATTGTATGTAACATGTAGAGTTGGGAGGGGACAGATGGGTTAGGAACATTATGTCAAGACTGTGGTTGTAGTAGATGGTTTGCATAAATGGCTGAGATTATTCCCCCATCTCTGTTTGTGTACACCCCTTCACCTTTGTTTTGTTTTGTTTTAAGTAGGCTCCTTGTCCGGTGTGAGGCTTGAACTCACAACCTCAGGATCAACAGTTGCATGCTCTCCCGATTAAGCCAACCAGATGCCCCCATACAGACCCCTTTGCAACAGAACTTTGCCAAACCTCTCACATGAAGTGTATTTCCCTACTCCTGGAATCTGGGCCAGCCTTGTGACTTCACTTCCTTTGACCAATAGAATGTAGCAGAAGTGATGTAGACTTCTGGGCCTACGCCAGGAGACACTCTATAGCTCCTACTCCAGCCCTCTTGCAATGCCGCCCCTGCAAAGAAGCCCAGGCTAGCTGCTTCGAGGTTGAGAGACCATGTGGGGAGAGAGGCCCTGGAACTAGCCAACACCAAACCCAGGCATGTGAATGATGCCATAAGACAGTGCAGTCCCCAGACTACCTACAAGCCGATACAGTCATGTGAGTGACCCCAGGTGAGGCTAACAGAAAACTGCCTAGCTGAGCCCAGCCCAAACTGCTGACCCATAGCATTATGAGCAAAGAGATGCCTATCACTTAAATCCATTACATTTTGAGGAGGTTTGTTAAGCTGCCATAAACAATTGATACAGAAGTTGGTACTGGAAGTAAGGCCTGCAATAAATAACCCCAAACCCCTAGACAGTGAGGAAACTTCTAGAAAAGACTGTCATCTCTTAGGAGCAAAAGTTGCCTACAATAACTGAAAAGGTAGAAAATGTATCTAATGAGCTGTGGATCTGAGTAAGGAGATTCTCTCTTGGAACCAGGAAATAAGATCAAGGAGAAACTATTCAGTTTGCAAACAGAAATTAGAGGGAATATATAGAAGGCCTGCTATGTGCTTTGATTGAAAACAAAATCATTTTTTACCAAGTCTCTCTATTTGGCAAAAGAGTCTCAAAGTGATAAATGCCTTCAGGAAAACATGAAACCAAAGATATAGCTTAAATATCTTCTACGCATACCTCAGAAAACTTAGTAGACTGTCTCAACTGGACGAAAGAACTCTCCAAATATTTTTCTAAGCTTATTATTTTTGAGAGAGAGATAAAGAGTGCAGGGGAGGGGCAGAGAGAGGGAGAGAGAGAGAGAATCCCAAGCAGGCTCCACACTGTCAGCACAGAGCCTCAAACCCACGATCTGTGAGATCATGACCTGAGCTGAAGTCGCACACTTGACTGACTGAGCCATCCACGTGTCCCAGGAACTCTCCAAATCTTAAAGGCATTTTCCTACAGCTGCTTGACTCACGGCCCAAAGTGAAGAGAGGTCTATCTACTGGAGTACGTCTTCAGGCTGACATACCTGAAATCCACACCAATTATTAAGGGGGGCATACCATATCACACTAAAAAGGAGAGAGTCTGTTCAACATGAAAAGAATCTTCTGGGTCACTAATTTTCTAGGGCAGGAAGCAAGCTGAGAATGCTATTCAGCAATTCTTAGAGGAAAGGAAATAACATCTGAGAAAATACAGCCAAGAACCCAGAAGAGAGAACCAAGTGTCAAGAGGAACAATGAAATAGGATACTACTCCCAGGGAGCAAAACTGGGTCCTAATGGGGAAAATTCCTGCCCTTATGGTAGAGGGGCCTGAGAATATGTGTCCGGCTGGGTTTCAGAATTGTCAGGGACTCACAACTGTGATGTGCCTTCAGTTTTCCCTTTCTACAGCATTGTCTATATCTCTGACCATAGTATATCTAGGGGCAGAATGGTGCAGATTCCTATAAACTAAAAATACCCATTGTCTACACCATTCTGGCCCTAACTACAGTGTGGTGCTTTGTGTGTTATACCAGAGGGGCCTCATCCAGACCTGGCCCTATTTTGAATGACTCTCAGACTTTAAGCCAATGGGATGAGCCCTTGGGTTTTTTAAGGAGAAGGGTTGTGATTGATAACAGCCAGAGGTGAACTTTGGTAGATTATTTGCTAAAAAATGGACACAACAATCTCTCCCATCCCTGGATGCACGTCCCTTTGTATCAGGATGTGGCTGTGGCTCCCCTTAGTGGGTAGAGCCTATTTACCACGTTCTGATTCTGCAAAGGCAATTTGTGGCTCACGTGCAACATTCAAGTCTAGGCTTTTAAGAGGCTTTGCAGCTTCTTGGAATGCTGCCACCTTGTGAGGAGGCCATGCTAGCCTCCTGGAGGATGAGAGAGCATGCAAAGAACCATACTAATGCCATATATGTGACAGGAGACATTTGAGACCCCCTCATCCCACCTGACCCACCAGTGGACCCAGACATTACCAGCAGAACTGCCCTTCTGAGCCCAACCCAAATTGCTGACTCCCAGAGCCATGAGTAAATAAAAATGGTTGTTTGCAGCCATTTGGGTTGATTTGTTACACGGTAGTAAATAGCTGATATAAGGGTAAATGTCTATCACAACACTGAAAGACCTTCTCACCTTCCTTCAAAATAGTTCCTGGCTCACTACAAAGTAGGCAAAATTAGGAGGGGCTCAGTCTGGGGTGTGGTTTCAGTTTCTCTGACTTTCCCTGGGGAGGGAGGTGCAGGTGCCCAGGTAGCTCTCCATTAACTCCTTTTGAGATGCAAGACTTCCTCGATAGTGGGTAATAATAACAAGCTGAGCACTTATTAGTGTCAGACACAGGTGCCAAACGTTTCCCTTGGATCATCTAGTTTAACAACAGGTCCTATTGTACCTATTTTTGAGGTAACTGACGCCAAGGGAGGTTGTATGCTGCAAGTCAAAGCTAGCCCCACCTCAGAGCCTGTGTTGGAGCTCCTGAGTCACTGAACACGGACACCAGTGTAGAGGCAGAGAGGAAATGATGAGGGGTGCAGGGCTCAGAGGTGCTCCAGGTTGTATACGGAAAAAATGTTCAGACGGTTCCTAACTTCAGACACTCTTCTCTTTTCTAGACTCTGATACCCCCAACCTAGTTAATTTACCAGTTTTCTACACCTGTGATATCTTTTGCAAATGACTTGTATGTTTAATTTTTTAAAATGTTTATCTATTTTTGAGAGAGAAAAAGAGAGAACAAATAGAGGAGGAGCAGAGGGTGGGGGTGGGGGGGAGGGGAATACAGAGGATCTGAAACAGGCTCTGCACTGACAGCAGAAAGCCCAATGCTGGGCTTGAACTCACAAACCGTGAGATCATGACCTGGACCGAAGTCAGATGCTTAACCGACTGAGTTTTGTAAATGACTTCTAAAGCTCTATCTTAAGTGTAGAAACTCTGGGGATCCCTTTTGTAACCACCGGGTAAACCGAATACAGATCAGCACAGACTGTGCAAGGGAGACAACAAACAGCTCATTTATTTCTCCAGCTCAACCTCCTCACCAACTCCTTGTCACATTTGTGTTCTTTTGCTCCTAGCAACCCACCATCAACTAGAAAGACAGCCACTTCCATTTGATGCAGCGATTAAAATCACAATGTGGATTCAGAATTCGGAACAAAGACAGAGGCTTGTGCACAGGAGCCCTAGAGAACTCCACAAGGCTCTCGTGCTGGCAGGCTTTATTTTAAAGAAACATGATACAGAGTATAACCGATGCTTCTGGCTGTGCTGTGGGTCAAGTTCAAGTTCTCTGACGTACAACTCCCAGGGAGAGGAGCAAGAGAGAAATGGGAGGAGGGAGAGAGTTTAGTAGAATTAGGAGAAATAGGGAAAAATAAAAATTAGCAAACAGAGAAAAAGGGGATAGTGGAAGAAAAATTAAAGGAGGTGGGAACAGAAAGGATTTATTTAAGGAAAACAGTGAACTAAAGAAAGAAGAGAAACTATAGAACATTGGAAGGTATGGGAATGGAGCAGAATGAAAAATTGAGCTTTAGTAATGTGGCAGTTAAAAGTAATATTAAAACATCCGTCGTGAAGATGTAATGTTCAGTACTGTGACTCTAGCTAACAACACTGTATTGTATATTTGAAAGTTGCTGAGAGAGTAGATCTTAAAATTCTCATCACAAGAAAAAAGAAATTTTTGTCATTGTGGGGTGATGGATACTAACTAGACTTACTGTGATGGTCATTTTACAATATGTACAAATGTCAAATCATTATGTTGTACACCTGAAACTAATAAAATGTTATGTAACAATTATAGTTCAATTAAAAAAATTTTTGAACTCCGTTCTCTAAATTTCTCCCTCCCACCACAAGGGACAAAGCTAATGAGAAATATAGATCTCTGCAGAAACAACATCCTTCACTACCAACACACACACATATGCACACCACATACCATATGCAAAAGACACATACCACACACAGAGAAACACATACCACACCACAAACACAGACACAAAGCACACACAAACACAAAACACACAGAACACACAACACACACACACACACAACACACACACAGCACACATACAGACACCTACCCTACACAACACACACACCAAACCACCACACAATACATACAACACACATAACACACATACCACACACATACCACGCATAACCACGTACACAACACACTCAAAGCCCATACTGTACACACAACATATGTACTATATATACAATACACATACCACTTACAGAGAGACACATCCCACACCATAAACACATGCACAACACACTCACACAACACACACACCATGCACACAACACACATACCATACACACACAACACACACATAACAGACATACCATGCATACAACACACACACACATATCCCACACATGACACACACCAAACACATAACACATACCACCTACAATACAAACAATAGACACACACACACACACACAGTCATAGGAATGGGTCAAGGAGCCTGGATTCTGTGCAGGCATATTTTGCGGTCTGTAGTTCCCTGAGACCCCCTTCCATCTCCGAGAGACCACAGCCTCCAGGTCTCCTTAGCAAAGGGCAGACATGCAAGTCTCTGTGAGCCCTGTGATGCTGTCATCTCCCAAACATTTCATAAGATAGCAAGTTAGGGACCAGTGTGTTCAAAGGGAGGATTTATTCTATTTACAGATTCATATCAGTGGGTGGCCAACTTAGTTTGAATCTTGATAGAAGACAGGAAAACAAGAAGGCTGGCTTGCCCCAGCAGAGATTTTCAAGTATCCGTTTGAAAAATGCGTGAAGTATTTCCAGAGGAGTCTGCCTGTCCATTCCAAGTCCTACAGGCCCATGGTTAACAGGGAGTACACTTCGGATTTTACTTTTCTGAACCTTTGAACAAATAAGAGAAGATCCTACAAGAGCTTCAAAGGACCTTTTAATAAATACTTTTTGTACTTTAAGGAGCTATTTTTGTCTTTTCTTCTTTAAAAAAATGTGTTTTCCCAGAATGGATGAAAAAGAAATACAAAGTGTTATATGTATAACATATATATACACATAACATATATGTATACCAAATGAGGGAGCTAAATACAGGGTCTTTGCCTTCCAACTTTTTTTTTTTAAGTTTTAATTTTATTTCTAAGAGAGAGAGAGAGAGAGACAGCGTGAGCAGGGGAGGGTCAGAGAGAGAGGGAGTCACAGACCGAAACAGGCTCCAGGCTCTGAGCTGGCTGTCAGCACAGAGCCCGACGCGGGGCTCGAACCCACGAACCGCGCGATCATGACCTAAGCGAAAGTCAGTCGCTTAACCGACTAAGCCACCCAGGCGCCCCTTTCCAACTTTTAATGTCAGCAAAGTTTATATACTTTCCATAATAGATTGTGAGATACATAAACTGTTTACACTCTTCAAATGTCCAGAAAACATAGCAAACCAAGTAAGAAATGCCAACAAAAAGCAAGAAACAGTCCTGGTGCCTTTATTTCATCTGTCGTACCACCATCTTCCACCCATGACCATCCCCATCCCTGGCTTCACTGGAATAGACAAAGAGGGGTCTGGGTGTTGAAAGAGATTCTGCCTTTATAACAGAGCAAATAGAGAAACACCTCCACCATCTGGGTTCTACCCAGAGTTATAATTGAGGTGCTTGTGCGATGTCCAGGTTCCCGTTGGCCTCAGCAAACACCGCCTTATTCATCACCAAGCTCGTGTGAGCGAAGGGAGTAGAGCCACTAGGATCCTCTGTCCCACGGGTGGAAAAACAAACAGAGTGGCGAGGAGCTGTGGCAAAGGGCACACCCACAGTCGGAAGCCCAAACTAGTGCCAGTTGGGCAGACCACAATGGGTCCAGGGCGCATCCAGTATTTTCACTGTGAACACCTTTGCCACAAGCATTTTCACACCAAACATTTTTGCCACATAACTAATTGGCTAAAGGCACTTTTGCTGGAAGAGATAAAATCACGAAAAATAAAAGAAGGATATTCCTTAAAGAGGATCATGAAAAATGAATAACAAAAGTAAAAAAACTTTATTACAAAATGCAAAATATTTGAATGCATTTAAAATGTGTGTCGATTCATGGTAATATTGCTCAAATAACCGATTTTATTTTGTGGGTTGTACATAAGCCCTATCTTCAGCGTCTTTCGTTCATTCATAGTGTTACACATTTTTTGCTTGCCAATTCGTCTCTTCATTGGGCATCTCTCTGTCTTTATTTTTTTCATTAAGATGTCTTCCCTCATGGAATGTCTGGGTGGTTCAGTTTGTTGAGCATTGGACTCTTGATTTCAGCTTATGTCATGATTTCACAATTGTGGGATTGAGCCCCACATCAGGCTTAGCACGGAGTGTGGAACCTGCTTAAGATTCTCTCTCTCCCTCCCTCTGCCCCTCTCCCTGGCTCACATGCACTCTCTCTCTCTCTCTCTTTAAAAATTAAAAATAAAATGAAAATAAATAAATAAAATTTCTTCCCTCATCAAGAAAAGTATCAATTCCCAATATCAGGATGCCTATTTGTAGCTGAGCTTTGTATAGCATTGTGAAAGCCTTCTACTCTATGGTTTGTTCTTGGTATATTGTCACATGGTCATTAATGAACATTGCAAAGTTCTATGGGAAATGTGCATTCAAAACTCTCTGCCACGGTATAGATCATTATGGTGGCTAAGATTTATATAAAAATGGGAATATTGTGTCAATGGAGAAATGACACCAAACTGTCAGACAATTGATGAAACCAACAAACTGTCAAACCAAACTGTTAACCAGGTTTTTTTTTTCTCTCTTTTATGGCAAAATTTATTGGTATTTATTGACATCATAGCCAGTGTGTTATATGGCAAAAACGGTGGTGGCAAAAACGCTTGCAGCAAAGATTCTTACGGCAAAACTCCCTAGAACCAGGGCCGGAACCCCAGGGCACCACCTGGAACTGAACTGAGCCATTGCTAGTAGCATGAAACTCCTGTTACCTTACAAGTCCACACCTTGGGCCTCATTGCTCCCCACCTCCTAAATGATGCAGTCCAATTTCAGAGTGTCCATTAACCCAAAAGTACAGAAGAAGAGAGGGAGGAAGAGGGGAACACTGGCATTCTTCTGCAAGGTTTTTAAATTTTCTCATGCCCTATGAAACAAATGTTTTGTGTAATTTTCCAGTGACCTTGATTAAACACGTGATGTAATTCAATACAAATGTAGCTTGAAGAAATTAAAGGCCATGCCAGTCTTATCAAATGTTTGGTCCCAGCTAGAGATCCAGCCATATTAAGCACTCAAGACAGACCCAGCTTATTTCTGTAGGGTCTGTTCTTTCAGAGTGTCCCCTCCTTTGTTTAGTACTCAAGGCCATTTATAATCTGTCCCTGATCTACCTTTCTCACTGTCCCTGCCACTTTCTGCTTACACATTTCATTCATGCCAGCCAGCCTCTGGTATAAGCCCACGGACCTTCTGCGCAGCCCTTCTGCCCCATTTCCAGCTCTCTCTCACATTCTCTGCTTATCTGTATCTGGCTCCTTCTTCAGAATCTAATAGACACACTCCATCTTGAAGAAAACTTCCTTCACCATCCAGTCCTCTGAACTCCAAATATTTGTCCCAGTCCATGTCAGGCCATTTGTATGGAGTACATTCAGGCAGCACCCCTTGCCAGCCAGTAACTTGGGTGTGACCTTGGCCTCTCTGAGCCCCTTTCTCCTTCATATGAAATCACATACCCTTCTCAAGGAGTTTTGTGAAGGTGAAGCGAGGCAGTCTATGAAGGTGCCCAGCACAGTGTCTGGAACATTGGTGGGCTCCTTGTGAATGCATTTTCCCATTGCCTGTGCAATGCACAGCTCTAGGCACAGGGAGAGTGTGTGCCTGACATTGCATATGGGCAATGAGTGGACTTGTGTAAATTTGAGCAAGCTTTTAAATTCCCCTGTGCCTCACTTTCCTCATCTTGAAAATGAGGGAGTTGATAGTACTTCCACTCCAGCCTATGTTACAATCTAAAAGGAGTTAGTACCTAGAAAGGGCTTAGAACATTGCCTGCATTGCCTGGGGCGTAGTAAATGTTCAGTAAGTCTTAGCCATAATGCAGGTGCAGGCAGAAGGAGTAGCATGGTGAGCAAGACAGATGTGGATTCTGTCTTCATAGAGAGAGTAGAAGATTAGACGCAAATACATCTGTGCTACAATACAACTCATTTGGTATTTGACATATGTTATCTTGAGTTGTTAGTTATCTATTTACATGTATGTCTTGTCCTCTATCAAGATGGCAAATTTATTGAGGGAGGAGGACCTAGATCTAATTCTGCCAAGTCCCTTACGCTGTCCAGAGTGTCGTGTACATGGCAGGTATTCAATAATATTTATTGCTAATTACCTAGAAGATTGATCTTTCCTCTGCAATAAAAACTTTATTATGAAGATCCTATCCATCAATGAGGATCTATGGATTTCTCTCTTAGTGTGTGTTCAAAGCAATGTGTGAAAAATTAACACATAATTACTGTCCTGTGGACCCCAGGACCTCTGAGTCTCTCCCACCTATAAATTCATCATCATCGAGTTCACACACCTCGAGCTCAGACACCATCATGCTACAGCTAACGTGGGTCACTGGTCCCCCAAACTGCATTTTTCCAATGAAGCTACAACAATAACAACACATTATCCCATTTAACCCTGACAATACCCTATGAGGCAGGGACTGTTATCATCCACATCTTACAGATGGGAAAATCGAGGCTTTCAGAGCCAAGGTTATTTGCCCACAGCCACACGTGAGTGGTGGAGCTGAGATCTAAACCCAGACAGTCTGGGGAGCGTGCATCCCTATGCCAGACTGCCTGGGCTGGTGACAGAAAGACAGCTTGGCCTCTTCTAATGAGACAGTGACAGATAAGAACCAAGGGCAAGCCCCCAAGGGGAGATCTCTATGGCAGAGACTTCTTTCTTCACAGTCATGGTCACAGGTGGCCATTTTCCCATGGGGCTTATGGCAGCTGGGCTGTTCCTGCTTGTTTGGGAACCCTGCCTAAGCATCTTGCTCCAGGCCCCCACACAAAGCCTTCACCCAGACCTAGGGCTCCCCACCCAGGGCCCTCACCAAGGTCCCCCACCCAGAGTTCCCCACCCGAGGCATTCTACCCAGGACCCCCTTCACCCACAGCCCCTCATGCAGGGCTCCCCACCCAGGGCCCTCGCCAAGGTCCCCCACTCACACCCCCTCATGCGGGGCCCCCCACTCAGGACCCTCTGGAACAGAAACACTGACCCACGTCTTCCTTCCTTCCCCTTGTACTGTTTCTTCTTGGTAATTTTCTTTTTTTTTAATTTATGATTTTCAGCCCAGCCGGTTGTTAGCCTGCTGTGTTTGGAAATGGTAGATGATTAAACCTCCCAAACAGGTGTAAATGCAACCTTTGTCATCTGGAGGCTGGGAGAATTACCTTGTTGGGCTGCAACCTACCTCTGGCTCCAAACTTTCTGCTCTAGCAAGACCCTCTTACGGGCCAAGATCTATGAGGCTTAGGTCTCCCAACTGATTTCCCTGCTCTGAGCCCAGCCCAGAAGCCAGGCATTTCAGATGTACCAGACAGCCACAAAAACACTGGAGAGAGCCAAAATTCAGGGGAAACATCAAGCCTTCTCTCTCTCTCTCTCTTTCTCTTTCTCTTTCTCTCTGTCTCTCTCTTTAGGGAATTTTTGCCAGGTAAATAATAAAAGTATGTAATCATTGACTAGGCCTTTAAACCGGACCGAAGATACATTTGCATTTCTGTTGCCAATAAATATTCCTACCGGTCCCTTAGCCTCGGTAGCCACCCTGTGGCCCTCAAAGTCCTCTTGTCCACTCATCCACTCAAATGTGGCTTCTGGCTTGAGTCCTAGGCAGTTATGGCCAGATGGAGAGGCCAGAACCAGCCCCAAAGCAGCAGCTGAGGAAGCCACTTCTAGAAATGGGCTTACAAGCTCCCCTGCTTGAGGAAGCCCCACAATTAGCCCCAGGCCCTGGTTATGGCCCTTGAGAGGGAGAGACCAAGCCAGGATTCCCCTGCTGTGTGATTGCTAAACCCAGAACAGGAAGTTCCGGATCCGCGTGCGTTAAGGGCATCCCGCGGCCCCAGTGCTCCTGCAGAACCAGCCAGAAGCTTTGTGTTGACTTTTTCAGGCCGAGTTCTCACCGACAGACATGTGCTTCAGGAAGGTTATTGCTAAACAAATAGCATGCAGTGAGCACACTTTCCATGCACGTTTGCAACTTGCTGAGCTTGGCTACTGCTCAAGGTGAGCCAAAGACAGCCAAACCTGTTCCCAGGCTGCTCTACTTTGTCAGAGTCCTCTTTCAGGAGCCTGGGGCTGTCACTGAATTTCAGTGTCTTTTGGGCAGAGAAGTAAAATTCTACTTGGGAGTTCTCTGTGGGCAGTAAATAAATGTTTGTCAAAGACAGAATGAATAAATCAATAAATCAATTAGCGTGTGTTTAGAGAGCCCTCACCTTGAGCCTGGCCCTGAGTAACCCGGTGTGGAAGATTCACCGACCCTCCAGCGGCAGCAGAGAGATTGCAGGACAAAACTACCATGCAAGGGATCACTTGAAACCACCCTATGATACGTGACTATCCCTGCACTTAGAAATTTGATTTAAATATGTTCCAGTTTGGTCATTGCATCTACATTACAGGTCACGAAAGTCTTTGAATTTTGCAAAGGCTTTTGGGTGAAGCCAGTAGCATGGTAACCAGCAGCAGTGGCAGGCATGTGCACTGCACAAGCAAAGCGGGAGATAAGAGGAGGGGTTGGAGTGGCCTGTCGGTGGGCGTGGGTTGCAGATGCAGGGGCAGGAGAAGGGATGGTCTCGGGCAGTGCGGGGAGCAGTGGGGGGGGGGGGGGGGCTACCTGAGACGGAAGACAGCTCCCACCCTGCAGTGAAAGGCTTCTCTCAGGGCGGAAAAGGAAGCTCGGCTGTAGTTGGGAGGAGGCACACCCGCTAATGGTTCTTTCACTGGGGAAGGGTGCCATCAAAGATGTGTGTTGATGTAAAGAAATGGGGTGGAAGAGAAAGAGTCAATCTTAGAGATATTTTGAGGCAAAGCCAGAACAGAGACAGGATGTCGAAGGGCAGGACTTCCAAGAGAGCCAGCCGGGGAAGGAGGTTGGCATGCTGACTCTGTCCTGAGATGGGGTGGGGGGGTGAACATAGTCAGAAGAGATGGGAAGGGGTGACAACAAGTAGGAGTGGGGCCCATGCTGGAGATCTACTGAAATCCCGTCCCCTGCTGTGCTCTGAGAGGGAGAAGACTGCCGCACTCCACTACCTTTGGCCTCAGGATCTCCTTCTCCCCTCATTCTCAAATTAGTCTCATTTTACCCCAGGTTTCTCTCCTACTCTGTCTGTCTTCCTCTTCTAGTGACTGATTATTCGTGTTTGAGGAAGAGATGATGCCCCTGAAAAAAAGATATGCTAATGAGTTTTGTTCTCAACATGGAAACCGCAGCCTTGGGCACCATGGGGAAGTTCGTCTCTGAAGGTTTTGAGAATCCATCTCCAAAAAGCCACTCCTCAGAGCATACCAGTTTTTATACAGGTGATGTTTGAATAAAAAGATAGATAAGGGTATTCTAAAGAAGAAAAGAAGGGGCAAAGAAACCACCTGAGGTGGTATTAAGAAAGAATGTGGGGCATCCGTGGCAAGTAAGGGAGAGGCCACTTAGTAGGTTGGGCACAGTTCCCAGGAATGAGTTCTGTCTGTAAAGTCCCTGTACTGGGTAGGTAGTAGGTTAAGAACAACAGATACCAGTCTTATAGTGGCTAATTGGATGGATGGATGGATGACGGATAGATGGATGAATAATTGATGGATGGGGTGACTTTAACATTCATATATTGATTCAGGCATATTTATATCAAGTACTATGCCAGGGTAGGGGCACCATTTAAGAGAAAGAAAACATAGTCTCTGTGCTTTGGGGACCCACACTTTATGTATAGAAACACAAGGACAAAAAAATCCCAACGATGTTAACAGTCCTGTAAGAAAGGCATGATAACAAGGGACTGATTCTTCCTAGAGAAGGTGGGAAGATTCCATGGATGAGTAGACATTTGAACAGAATCAAGGAGGGTAATAGTATGCATATCTATGTATACACACACACACACACACACACGAATACACAGACATAAAACATCCATATGCACATGCATAAGCATGCACACACACATGCAAACAAACAACAAAGATTCACACATATAAACACATGCATATGCACATAAACACACACATGCATAAACACACGTATACATGCAATGCACGTGCATACACACAGCAAAGATGCACGTAGAACCCACCACGTCAAGGGTATATGGAAGCATGATGCGGGCCGTAGGCTTGATACGCACAAAAGCAGGAGGGTATGACAGAGTCTGTGATGTTCTCAGAGAACTCAGAAAAGTTGTCAGAGGCTGGAACATGGCATGTGAGGGGAGAAAGCCAGGGAGGAGACAGGTCCTGTGATGCCATTAACTGACATCGGGTACACAGAGGAAGAAACTTGTTGGCAAAATAATGAATTCTGTTTGGGACAGCCTTTTCTGTCACCGTCTGTCTCTTCATCCTCCTCCCAAAGCAGCCGGAAAGACCCCTCCAAAGCCTTGTCATTCGATCTACCACATTTTCCAGAGAGCAAAATGGACAATTGAGCATGAAACAGGATTAATCTCACCAGAAAGTTTCAGATGGCAGCATTTTAATTTACAGCCATTCTTCACATTGGGAAAGGACTGCAAAGTGGTCAATATTCAGTCCTATTCTAAAGGTAGCACTCCTAAGCCTTTTGTTTAAAATTATGAAGACACTCTGGCAAAGGGACAAGCTGACATTCTAATACATGGTATACATTCAACACATGATGGTGGACATGAGACAATGTTTACCAGATGAATGACTAATGATTTTGTGCCAGGCCCTGTGCAATATGCTACAAGGGAAGTACAGTCCCTGCCCTCAAGCACTTCACAGTCTAGTGAGGAGGACAGGTGTGTAAATAAATTGTTACAGTGAAATTGCTGTCATCTAGGAGAAAACACAGAGACAAAATAAGAGCTCTTTATTGCCGAGGTGCAAGGGGCAAGAGAACATGTGTCTCAAGCCTTCAGCAGGGCCCAGAGTGTCAAGCTAAAGAGTCTGATCTTTATCAGGGAGGCAACACAGAGCCACAAAAGAGTTTTAAGCAGAGGAGTGTCATTATCAAGACTGCATTCTGGAATGATCACTTCAGCGGCTGGGCAGGCAATAGCTTAGCTAAAGAAGAATGGGGAGAAGAGAGGCCAGAAGGGAGGACATTTCAAATGTGCAGATGATAGATGTTGACTTTCTGAACCAAGGGAACACCAGTAGGGATCAAAAAGGAAGGCACACACTTGGGAGATGTTTGGAAGGTAGGCACAATGGAGCTTTGTGATGGTTCTGATACAGGAGGTAAGGGGAGGGTGTGTCAAGGGGCTCCCCTGGTTTCCTGGTTGGGTAACTAGGTGGCTGGTAAAATACTACCAAGAGAGGAGATCCAAGACAAAAAGCAGTTTGAAGTGGGGAGGTGAGGACAGGAGGGAGAAGAAAGGATTCCAAATTGGACATGATAAATTTGAGTTGCTGAGGGCTATGTACTTCGAGGGCCAGAGAAGCCCCTGAGTATTCAAGACATCAGAAACAAAACAAGGCCAGTGGGACCCACTCACTGCATGACCTTGCGCCTTCGAGTCTTCATCCAAACAACAAGGAGCACGTTTGTATGTGGCTCTAGGGAGCATGAAAAGTGCATCCCTGGGGTGCCAGTGGATGACTACAAATGAGTGTTCCTTCATATCAGA
Source organism: Hyaena hyaena (assembly GCF_003009895.1). Classification (NCBI taxonomy): domain Eukaryota; kingdom Metazoa; phylum Chordata; class Mammalia; order Carnivora; family Hyaenidae; genus Hyaena; species Hyaena hyaena. The sequence goes on from NW_024080646.1 coordinate 4,920,617, forward strand.
GGGAGTGTTCCAGATTCACCAAAACTTTCTTACACTGTGCCACAGAGAAGAGTGTTTTCAACCATATCTTTCATGAGAAAGAGCCTCAAATGCCTCTTCCCAGGCCCCTGGAGTAGGCTTGAAGAGAACCCATCACTCAGAATGGCTCTGACGCCATCACTGGATTCCATACTGGCCCCTGGAACCCCAAACATTGTTCACTATCAGGTGCCATTTTTAATGAGCCCCTGAAAGGTGCCCTGTGTGGGAGTCCTCCCTCTCGGCATCCTCCAGGTACCATCGTTCAGCAAGAGGGACTGTGGTCTGTAGGCTCAGGCCAGCTTCTGTGGAGCCGTAGCCTTTCAGCAGCCACCTCTGGACCTCTTCCCCTCCAGACTCCAGCAGAAATAATTCACATTCTTTACTGAAGTATTAAGTATCAGACATCATGAGACACCTTCATGTTTCAACAAATTAAGGTGACACAATGGAATATCCATAAGCAAAACAAAAACAAACAAAAACTCAACCCGTATCAATCCATCCCTTGCATCATATACAAAAGTTAACTTGATGTGTTTTAAATTATTTTATTTTATTATTTTGAGAGAGAGAGAGAGAGCATGCAAGTGGGGGAGAAGGGCAAAGGGGAGGAGAGATAATCCCAAGGAGGCTCCGTGCTCAGAATGGAGCTTGATGTAGGGATTGATCCTACAACCTTGGAATTATGACCTGAGCTGAAACCAAGAGCAATATGCTCAACGTCTGAGCCACACAGGCACCCCCAAAAATTATTTTGAAAAGGATCCTAAACCTAAACATAAAACCTTAAACTATAAAATTTCTAAAAGAAAATGTAGAAGAAAATCTTGATGACTTTGGGTTAGGCAAAAATTTCTTAGGCAGGACACGAAAAACACTAACAACTTTTTTTTAGTTCATCAGTTGAAACTTATCAAAATTTAACATGCCTTTTCTTCCAAAGATGAGATTAAGAAAATTAAAAGACAAGCCACAGACTGGGAGAAAATATTTACAAAAGACATAGCTGATAAAGCATTCTCACAACTCAATAATAAGAAAAAAAAGTAACTTGATTTAAAAATGGGAAAAATATGTGAACAAACAGTTTCCCAAAGAAGACAGGCAAATAAACACATTAAAAGATGTTCAACATCAGTTGTCATTAGGGAAATGCAAGTAAAAACCACTGTGAGATAGTATTGCACATCTATTCAAATGGTTATTCAAAAAAAAAAATGAGAAAGAGAGAGAAAGGAAAAGCAAGAAAAGAAGAGGGGGAAGAAGGAAGGGAAGGAGGGAGGGGGGAAACCCAAGATTAATGAAAATGTGTTCACATAAAAACATGTACAGGTATTAACAATAGTAAAAAGCTAGAAACAACTTATTCAGCGAGTGGATGAGCGAAAAACCTGTGGCACATCCATGCTTACTTCCAGACTCCATCCATCCCTACTGCTTAGCAATAAAGAGGAACAAAGGATAGATACGTGCAACAAGATGATGAGTCTCAGATGTGTTATGCTAAGGAAAAGAAACTGGGCTCAGAAGACCACACACTATAAGATTCCATCTATGAAACATCTGGAAAAGACAAAAGTACAGGACAGAACAGAGATCAGTAGCTGACAGGAGCTGGTGGCAGGAGCTTGATGACAAGAAGGCACAAAGGCACATTAAAGACTGATGGGGATGCCCTATATCCTGGCTGTGGTGGTGGTTACACACCTGTGTGTATGTTTCAGGCTTCATGGAACCACATCTGAAACAGATGGATTTTATTGTATGTAAAATAGATCTCAATACCTGACTTAAAGGAGATTGGATACGACTAAAAGTACATTTATGGGATTTCCACTTTCATCTCCAAGATATTGTGTTTATTATGTACATTGGCTCACTAAACTCCTCACATGATTCGGAACAGAGTTTTGTTGTTGTTGTTGTTGTTGTTGTTGTTGTTGTTATTTTTAAGTTTATTTATTTTGAGAGAGTGGGAGAGCATGAGTGGGGGAGGGGCAGAGAGAGGGAGAGAGAATTCCAAGGAGGCTCCTTGCTGACACAGTGCAGATCCTGATACAGAGCTGGAACCCACAGACTATGAGATCACGATTTAAGGCAAAATCAAGAGTCCAACACTCAGCTGACTAAGCCACTTTGGAACAGTTTTATGCTTCTCTTTGCACAACAGGATGGACAAACTGAGAATGGAAGTGTAATAGCTGAACTCCAAATAACTCATTCCTCCTTGGTTTTTGCTTCACTTCAGCCAAACATTTTATGAAACTTCACATTCGTGTGTGTACATACATACTTCCAATCACAGGGATTTGGACCCAACATCCTAGAGGGGTCTTCCTAGCTCCCTTGCACACTGCTATTGGAAGTGTAAACAGATACGGCTTTGTGGACGCAATCTGTATTAAAAGTGCTAAAAAAATTCTTTTTTTTTTCACCCTGAAGTTTCACTTTATTCTAGGGAATTAATCTGATAGTAAGTGTATAGGAAATAATACTAATAGTTGTAAATAATGGAAACTTACAAGGGTGATACTTCATAAAGGTATCAAGATGCCTAAAAGCACAGACTCAACCTAAACTAGCTGGTTTGAATGTACTGTGTGACTTTGAGGTAAGTTACTAAACCTTGTTGTACCACAGTTTCATTAACTGTGAAATGGGGGTAATAATAGCACCTATATCTTAGGGTTGTTAAATGAGATAACATATGTAGAGGCCCATAGTAAGCTTTCTAAAATATTAGATGCTATTACAAGCTGAACTGTGTTCCTCAAAATTCATATATTGAAAGCCTAACTCCAAGTACTTCAGAATGTGAGTATAATTGTGGATAGGGTCTTTAAAGTAGTTAGGTGAAAATGAGATCATTAGGGGAATCCTAATCCCATACGACTAGTGCCCTTACAAGAAGAGAAAATGTGAGCACACACGGGAACAGAAGGAAGACCACATGAACTCACAGGAGAAGGCAGCCATTTATAAACCAAGGAGAGAGGCCTCAGGGAAACCAGCCCTTCAAGCACCTTCATCTCAGACATCCAGACTCCAGAACTGTGAAGAAAGAAATTCTTGTTTAAGCCACCCAGTCGGTGGCACTTTGTCACAGCAACCCTAGAAGCAAATGCAACTTTTAAAACCCCAAATAGGGGAACTGGTTAAGTACGTTTACAATATCATACGATGATATGCTATACAGCCACTAAACACAATGCTCTTGGTTTAGATGTACTCATCTATAATTAAATATTATTGTGAGGGGAAAACTGGCCACACAATAGTGTGTATAGAATAACACTTTTTTTGTTTTTATATGTGTGTGAATATATAAATAAATATAAGAGGTGTGATTATCTTTGAAAGGGATTTCTATTTGCTTATTTGCAGTTGCTAGTTTTTCTATCTTGAGCAAAGATTGCTTATCCATTACAAGGAAAAATATAGGTACTTTTGGAGCCAATCACACTGAAGCTGGCCCCAGGTGGACATCACTCAACAGGGATCCCCAGACAGGATGGAGGAATATGGGAGTCAATGGGTCCGCATCCAACTTCAGGTTAGAAGAGTGTGGGCAGGGGGAGCCTGGGTGGCTTAGTCGGTTGAGCGTCCGACTTTCGCTTGGGTCATGATCTCGCGGTTCGTGGGTTCGAGCCCCGCGTCGGGCTTTGTGCTGACTGCCAGCTCAGAGCCTGGAGCCTGTTTCCGAGTCTGTGTCTCCCTCTCTCTCTGACCCTCCCCTGCTCACGCTGTCTCTCTCTCTCCTAGAAATAAATAAATAAATAAAAATATTTAAAAAAAAAAAAAAGAAGAGTGTGGGCAGGTCATCCCCACTGGAAAAATCAAATCAATTCTGGAGAATTCGGGACGCCTGGATGGCTCAGGAGGTTGGGTGCCCAACTTTGGCTCAGGTCATGATCTCGCGGTTCGTGGGTTTGAGTCCCGCATCGGGCTCGTGTGGACAGCTCAGAGCCTGGAGCCTGCTTAGAATTCTGTCTCCCTCTGCCCCATCCTGTTCATGCTCTGTCTGACTCTCTCTCAAAAATAAACATCAACATTTTTTTTTTTTAACTCTGGAGAATTCATTTCTGACCAAAGATTCCAGCACAGATTCAAAATAGAGCTCCCTGTCATTCTTTCACTGCCACCAGCTTCTCCCACCCCCATTCCTGTCTTTCTGGAAAGCCCATGAGTTATAAACACAGTGTGCCAGGCTCCAGGGGCCAAGCTCAGCCTGCAAGACATTTAGATTTGCCCCTGGGATTAATGACTTCAAGAAGCATTTGCCAGGAACTCTTCAAAGCTGAAAACAGAAGCCCTGGAGCATTAAATATAAATAAATACTTAGTCGATTGGTTTCTTCCTTGCTTTTCAAAGGGCAATTTACTTCCTGGATTATCATTACAGTAGTCTGCTCTCCGGAAACCAAGATTATTCAAGGGCCACAGCTCACGGTTGGGGCAAAAGAAAAAAAAATCTAAAGATCACCTTGTTATATAGTTCTGCTGTGTGTTGTATTTCCTTGTAGTTGGCCTGCAGAAGCAAAAGCGTTATTATGGCGTGTGCCCCACCTAACGCATATTGTTTCTGACTACAGATGTGTATTTTTATCCCTTTTAGGTATATTAACTCCATTTGAGGGAGGTTAAAAAAAAAAAAAAAAAGCCCAGGTTCTCTATGTTAACAAGAAAGCTGGTGTCTGTCCCTATAGTTCAACAAACATGTAATGAGCTCCTAGAATGTGCCAGAAACTGTGTGGAAGCCATGGAGAATGCTATGATTTAAGACCTGGTGCCCATTGTCAGAAAATATGGGATCCATCGTGAAAACTTGAATGACAGTACAAGGCTGAGGATATAGTTATCACAACAGGTTGGGTTTTTAACTGAGACCAACAAACGGACCCCTGGTCTGTGGCCTGCAGAAGCTGCTGGCAAAGGGTGCGTGTCTGTGCCTAGAGACCTGCCCAGGGAAGAGGGCCAGACAGTCCTTGGTTCTCAAAGGACGGTGGGACCCACAAGAGAAGAGACTTCAGGAACAAAGGTGGGGAGACGCACTCTGACACCTTCCCTTGCACCCTGCATCATCTTGTGGTGAGGTGGTAACCCTGAGACAGGATCTCAGGACTGTGACCATTCAATTCAGTTTCAGGAAGGGTTCTTCCATAATCTGAGAGACTCGCTCACATTATCACCTCCCCATAGGCAGTCTTGGAGCTGACAACATTATGTCTTGTCCTCCCGGAAAAGCACCCGTGTTCATGTTGAAAGACCTTAGAGGATTCTTCAAAAGTGTTCCAGACTTTGCTGGAAGCATCTCTGCCTTATTTATTGCTTACCTTGCATCTAGTATTTCCATGGAATTTTGACCCACGTGAAAAACATGTTCCCAGAATCACAGAAGGTCTCTCCATAATTTTAAGGTGGTTTTCCTTACCCCAAAGAACGTTCCTGAAAACTCTAAGTAAACTTTGGAAAATGATACCAGAATTACCCTACCCGTCTTACAGGTGCACTTTCCCAACCTACAGGGAGTGTGCTGGTGACAGATTCGTCCTGTCATCCCATTGGCTAGAACAGGAGACAAACCACCCCCAGGGGAATGTTCACTTGGGGGCGTTATATACAAAGGAGAATTCTTGACATTGAAGGTGTTGAAAGAAACCAGACTTCCCATCTCATCAATTCTGTTTTTCATTCCCCTTCCAGCAAACAAATGCCTTTTTCTAGGAGATTTTCCATATGCTATTTTATTTACTTAAAATGCCTTTTCTCCTCTTTTTGGTGACTTGTCAACTACATTTCTTTCAAAATCTGATTGAGAATGTTCACTCTTCATCAAACACTCCAGTCAAACCCATCTACCTCTGATCACTTGACTGCTTACATTCCTTGAAGGCTCACTAGCTCCAAATCCACTGTAGACAGTGATTCATGCGACCACGCGACACACGCCTTACATGCCATACACTGAAATGAGGAACCCCTTTTAAATTCTACATTGATCTTGCAAGCTACAGTTATTTTTTAAAATTCATTTATTTACTTTGAGAAGCGGGGAGGGACAGAGAGAGAGGGAGAGACAGAGAATCCCAAGCAGAGATGGAGCCTTCTCAGAGCTTAAGCTCACCTAGCCCACTCCCAGCCTACCGAGTTACAGGATCAGCTCTTGATTAATCATCCAGATGGAAGCCATCATTTTTTTTCTCTCTAGTTCATGTTAATCTTTACTTTATCTGAGCTCCTAGTGGACATACCACATGGCAGTCCTTTTCTTGAACGCTGATATAGCTTTCCTTTTTTTTTTTTTTTTTTTTTTAGTATTGTTGACAAAGAGTGTTCTATTAGTTTCAGGTGATATCCCTCCTCTATGCATGTAACTTTCTTGCTTCCCTTGGAAAGCTGATAACATCCATTTCCACATCCCCAGGCTAGACCCAGCTCCAGACCCCAGGGATCAGCCTCATAGGGATCTGGTCTGGACTCCTCACCATCATCACACTCAATGTCAGGCTCATTAACCTCTTCTTAAAATGTGCTTCTCCACCTCCAATAATCTTTATTTTGGTAAAAGACTTCACCCAGTTAGCCCCTAGTGGTGGGGGGAGTCTCTGCAACTCCATACCCCCTCCCTTCTATTTCCCACATATGCTCTGCCCACCCCTTCCCTCCATTCTCACCTCTACTAGTTCATCACCTCCAAGAAGGCAGGGATCTTGGTTGGCTTTATTTAGGGATGGGTCCCAAGTGCCTGCAATAGTATCTGGCACATAGCAGCCATTCAATACATAAAAGATAGAGACAGACCACATAAATGATAGTCTGGTAGAGACTGACGTGGAATTCTGCCCATCAATTTTATTATCTATCCCTTTCAGCAAAATTGTGTGCCTTCTATATTTTCACCCAAATTGTTGGAAAGTGTAGCGCTATAGGTACGCTGATGTATGTGTTCCAAGAGTATGTACAAAGATATTCATGGTCACAGGGTCAGACAGAGCAAAAGATTACATGTACCTGTCAATTGATAGAGCTCTGGTAGGCTCATGTAATACTACGATGCAGTCTTATTTTTTTTAAGTGATCTGCTGGTACTGATTTATAAGATCTATGGGTACTGATTTAACCTGATCTCCAAGATAGATTATTAAATAAACAAAATGGATTTCCTTTTTTTTTTTTTTATGGCTGATTAAATCCTGCCTTTTGCGACAATATGGATGGACCTTGAGGGCATTATGTTAAGTGAAAAAAGTCAGATTCAGAAAGACATATACCGTATGATATCACTGACGTGTAGAATCTAAAAAAGTAGGACTCCTAGAAACAAAGAATAGAATGACGGTTACCAGGGGTTGGAGTATGGAGGAAACAGGAAGATGGTGGTCATAAATTACAAACTTGCAGTTATAAGGCGATTAGGTTCTGGAGGTCTAATGTGCAGCATGGTGACTATAGTTAACAATACTTTAATACTTGAATGTTGTATTATACACTTTATTTTTTAAATTTTTTTAATGTTTCTTCATTTTTGAGAAACAGAGCATGAGCAGGGGAGGGGCAGAGAGAAGGGAAGACACAGAATCTGGAGCAGGCTCCAGGCTCTGAGCTGTCAGCACAGAGCCTGTTGCAGGGCTCGAACCCATGAACCACGAGATCATGACCAAAGTCGGGTGCTTAACCAACTGAGCCACACAGGCGCCCCTGTATTATACACTTTAGAGTTGCTAAGAGGGTAGATCTTAAATACTTTTACCACACACATGTGAGCACACACATGCACAAAAAGGTAATTATGTGAGGTGATAGAGATGTTAATTATCCTCGCTGAGATAATCATTTCACAATATATATGTGTGTCAAATCATCACTTGTATCTCATAAACCTGCACAATGTTATATGTCAGTTACATCTCAAGAAACCCTGGGGGCAGGGGTTGCAAAGTGCATAACAACACTTATTATCCTTCTGTGCTTTTTTAATCAGAAGAAATTATTATATCAGCCTTGCCCCTGCTTTTGCTTTTTGCTTTGGTTTCTTTGCTTGGATTTTGGTGGTTGCATATTTATTTAATGTGTTTGTTTAGGAATAATTGAAGAACCAAATATTAATCAAGCCCCACAGTATGTCAAACAGGTGTTAGAACCCCTAAATACACTATTTCCTTTCATCCTCGGACATAGTGATCGCTATTTTTATTTTGTAGTTGAAGAAATTGAGATTCAGTGACTTGTCCAGGATCACACAGCTCCTGGATTCTACTGGACCTTACCCTCCCGTTCCCCCCCACCCCCCACCTCTGTCAGGGCACAGTCGGCCCATACATTTCTCTGCGTCTCGTCGTCTCGTCCCAGTACGCAGACTATGCCACGGGCCACTCCACTGGAGCATCATGGTCTTCAAGGTGCTCTATCTTCTTGGCTTGTAGGAGCCTGGCCCTGGCCCGGCTCGTCCCCTCCCCACCGCCAGCAGAGATGTGGAATGAGGAGGTATTGTCATAGCCCAGTCAGAAAGCAGGAGTCTGGCAGGTCTGTCTCTCACCTGCCCAGAAAACAGAATCTTGTAGCCACACAAGCCTGTCCAGCTGGGAGAACGGCCACCAGCCCTGCTATGACACGCAGGAGCCCTGGTGCCCGCTTGTCTCACCAGCCTCCCTACCAGCAGTTGGGATTCCTCGCCTACTTCAGGGCTTCAGGGAGGAGAGAAGCCTCATGCCATCAGGGCAGCCTCAATATCAAGACGAGCCCTGTTATGTCTAAGGCAGAAGGCTGGAATTTAGTTAATTTTATCATTTTTAGGTAATTCAACTGTTTTAATGAAAAGAGGTGACCTTGGGGGGGGCTGGTGGCGTCACAGATAAGGAGTGTGGACAGCAGCAGCAGATGGGTGACCTTGTTCTGCTTATTAACTGCTTTCCTTCCCCTCCGCTCTTCCACACCCCCTCCCTTGATTTCATTTTCTAGTCCAAGGTTTTAACACCAGGAGAGGAAGGAATAATTAGCACAGCCAAGCCTTGGGAAAATGCTGCTTCAGGGCAATCCACATGTGCTCCGCCAGATCCACGGCCTTCAAGCAGGGCCGGGAGTGCACAGGAGGACCGAGGCAGCCGGCCTGGCGCCCCCAGGGGCCAAGGATAAGGCCGGCTGCAGGGCCTGGCCAGCTGTCTGGGCTGTGGCACTCCGGGAGGTGTTACCCCAGGTGGCTCAGGAAGTGAGGGAGCACTGCTAATTCTCAGCTGTGCTAACTCAATCCCTTTCGACAAACATTTATTGAGCGCCTGTTAGGCTACGATTCGTAGTTAGGAGCTGGGGATTCAGAGAGAAGTGGCATCTGTCCCCACCAGCCACCAAGGAACCAACCTGTGACTGTTTGGGTTGGCAGAGCCCAATGGGTGACCAGCCTAGGGAACGGAAGGAAATTACTGGAATAGACTAACGCGAGAAATGAGCCCAAGAACTGAAACCAGAGGGACCACTGGGAAGCCCACTCAGAAAATGGGAAGGAGTCACACCAGACCAGGACAAGGAGAGGCTTAGAGGGTCCAAGGAAGTTCTGTGTTGTAAATATTCCATCCCATTACCCCTTAAGGACGTCTGTATTTCTCATCTTGTGAGTGCTGCTCTGTGGTTTGAAAATATGTTTTCCTGGGGCGCCTGGGTGGCTTAGTCCGTTAAGCATCCGACTTTCGCTTAGGTCATGATCTCGCAGTTCGTGGGTTCGAGCCCCGCATCAGGCTCTGTGCTGACTGCCAGCTCAGAGCCTGAAGCCAATTTCAGAGTCTGTATCTCCCTCTCTCTCTGACCCTCCCCTGCTCACGCTGTCTCTCTCTCTCTCCTAGAAATAATAAATAAAACATTTTTAAAAAAATGAAAATATGTTTTCCTGAGATAAATGTCATGTGATAGGGTACGTGTGTGTATGTGTGTGTGTGTGCTGTTAACGTGCTTGAACAGCTACTGCCTCTAACCAGTTGTCTCTGACTTATACCCTGAGAAGTTTATTCACCACACACTTCCATGAATTCTATGCATCTAATTGGAAACCCACTGTGTAAAGCTTTGACATGTTTAAAACATGAGACAACTTTGTTGGCTTATACATAAGGAGATGATATGATGTACTCTAAATATATTTCTCCAAAAACAATCTACACCATGTGTAAATAACTTTTCATATCAATGTTGGGGTAAAATCCCTGGAAATTTTCAAATAGGGGAGTTTTGTTTGTTTGGCATTATTAGTTGACACTCTGTTCCACATGAGTACCTGCACAAAAACTTTGTTTTAGCTGAAATATGCCTTCTCAGAGCGTGCTGTCTCTTCTCTGCCTTCTAAATTAGAGTGTGCTGAACATTTTCTCCATGACTCAGGGTGTTATTAATTATATAATGATAGCACTTCAACATTGTACAATACAATGCCTCCATGTGCTATTAAGTGCATTGAGCTGTTTCCCTTTACACTGACACTGTATGTATTATTTTTTAAATGTAAGCTTATGTTCTTTATAATTTTTTTCCTCTTTCCCTCAATATGAGGTTGTAACTGTTAAAAACTGCTTTTAGCATTCCAAATATATAGCACCCACTTTGTTGCTGACACTGATACTGATGACAGCAATGCTAATATTAATAGCTGTTTATTAAGCAGTTACCATGTACCTGGCACAGAAGCACTTTAGGAATATTTCTTCATTTAATCCGTGCAAGACTCTTATGAGGTAGATACGATCTTATCCACCATTTACAGATGAGGACACAGGCTTAGAGAGAGAAATTAACCTGCCTTTCTTCACGCAGCCAGAGGCAAGAAGGGAAGTTACACTGTCCAAATTCAGAGCTCATGCTGTTTACCACTCTGCTATGCTGACTCCTGCTGTGGCTTGGTCTACAAGCCAATTAAAATTAGTTACAAATATTTCTGGGGTGCCTGGGTGGCTCTGTCACTAGAGCATCTGACTTCAGCTCAGGTCATGATCCTGGGGTTCGTGAGTTTGAGCCCGGTCTCAGGCTCTGTGCTGACTGCTCAGAGTGGGGAGCCGCTTCGGATTCTGTTCTCTCTCTCTCTCTCTCTCTCTCTCTCTCTCTTTCTCTGTCTTTCTCTCTCAAAAATAAATAAGGTCTCCTGGGTGGCTCAGGTCATGACCTCATGGTTCATGGGTTCAAGGCCCATGTTGGCCTCTGTGCTAACAGCTCAGACCCTGAAGCCTGTTTCAGATTCTGTGTCTCCCCCTCTCTCTGCTCCTCCTCCACTTGCACTCTGTCTCTCTCTCTCCCTCTCTCAAAAATAAACATTAAAAGAACTTTTAAAAATAAACATTAAGACAAGCTTTTAATTTAAAAACACAGTTACAAATATCTCTAAACTACGAGTTTCTAGGCTCTAAGTGAGGATCTATGATGTTCTCCAATATATAAAGTCCGTGACCTTTATGGATATCCTTTCTTCTCTGATGTCTGTCCTCAAGCATAGTTCAAATAGCTAAGATTGCTGATGACGTGAAGCTGGCTAAGGTGTTTTGTTTTCTTTTTCTGGAATAACACCTTGCTTTTCTATTGCACAAATCCAACAATTTGTTCAGAAACAGCGTATTGAGCACCCTATTTACCTTTACAACCTCTCTGAGATACACCCTTGTTAGTTGGCATTGTTATGGCACCTTTACAACTTTCAAAATGAAGTCAGCAACACCAAGCACCACAATGGGAATCCACAAGAATCGTGGATGTACACGCTCACCCAACATTTCCTTGACCCGGTGTCCCAAACTATAGGACCACTTGGTCCTCGGAAGCCCCGGATCTGCACAGATACCATTAGGCAAATATTTGCTCTCCTTTTCTGTTCTTTTTCATGTTTTTCCATTGCTTCTACATTGCTTGCTGACGTGGGAGGCCCCACGCCAGGTGCCGAAGGCAGCTTTCTTCCCTCCCATTCCTTCATGCGATGTAGCTACTACAGAATCAGATGGGGTGCAGGCTTGGTGCCTTAGATGATTTTATCTCTTCACCCTCTCAGCAAAAGCCTCTTCATTCCAATCTTTCAGTTTCTCAGGCCACAAACCCTTAAAGTTTTCTTGACTCCTCTCTTTCTCATATGCCACATCCAATCCATCAGAAAATCCAGTCAAGGGGCACCCGGGTGGTTCAGTCGGTTAAGCATCCAACTTCGGCTCAGGTCATGATCTTGCAGTCTGTGAGTTTGAGTCCCATGTCAGGCTCTGTGCTGACAGCTCAGAGCCTGGAGCTGCTTTGGGTTCTGTGTCTCCCTCTCTCTCTGCCCCTCCCCCACTGGCACTCTGTCTCTTTCTCTATCTCAAAAGTAAATAAACATTAAAAAAAAAAAAAACCTGTTGGGGCGCCTGGGTGGCTTAGTCGGTTAAGCGTCCGACTTTCGCTTAGGTCATGATCTCGCGGTTCGTGGGTTCGAGCCCCGCATCGGGCTCTGTGCTGACTGCCAGCTCAGAGCCTGGAGCCTGTTTCAGTCTGTGACTCCCTCTCTCTCTGACCCTCCCTGCTCACGCTGTCTGTCTGTCTCTCTCTCCTAGGAATAAATAAAACATTAAAAAAAAAATTAAAAAAAAAAAACAAAAAACCTGTCAACCCTATTCCTCAAAGTACATCCAGAATCTGATTCCTTCTCGCCACGCCCCTGCTCACCACCTGATCCCAGGCCATCCGCACCCTCCTGCGTTGTGGCAGTGCCCTCCCAGGTGGCTCCCTGCTCCGAGCCGTGCCCCCTCCAGACTGTAGCCGGTTAAGTCCGACGGTGTTACTCTTGTGCTCAAAGTCTGCCCCTGGCCCCAGCTAACGCAGAACAACAGCCAAAGGCCCTTTGAAGGCCCGCACCTCCCTCACCCTCATCTCACCCACCCACACTGTCACCCTCCTCTCCCCTGTCACAGTGGCCTCCTCTAGGTAACGGCTGTATATGTGTCCTTCCAGAGTTTGGGATTTTGTTTTTGTTTTTTTAATCTCAAGCTTTCGACCTGAAAATGAACGCTGTCATACTGGAAAGAGGTGCCCAGAGGTCCTCAGAGGTCTTGGCGCCTGCTTGGCTTTCCTCACGTGCCCAGCGAGGGGGCCTGAGCAGCCCCACCCCCAGCTGTGACCGCAAGCAAGCAAGTGCGCTCCACCCGCCAGCGCCCGCCCCGCCCCGCCCCTGCAGGCCACAGCAAACACTGGTGGCGACAGTCAGGACACACTTTCTTTTTCTGTTTGCTGTAGGTGGCAGACTGCCCAGGGCCGGCCCAGCGCTGGCATTTCGGGGAGAAATTCCTGACTGAAGAGACACCTAGAGAACACGAGAGGCACGGAAATCCCTGCAGGTTGCAACAGTTATCCTTCCAAGCGGGCTGGAAACAGGGGAGGCTCACGGGAGGGTTTGAGGGCCAGCTCAGGCCCACGCAAAGCCCAACCAGCGAGCTGGGCGCCTCGAGGCGGGAGTCTTCCATAGGCCCGCCCGCTTAGGGGTCAACTTCCGGGTGCCCAGGCAGCCAAGGCCAAGTTCTTTCTCCTGCTTCACCACTGCTCAGTGTCCAGGGTCAGGGAGGGGTCAGCCAGCCTGCAGACAGGTTCTCCTCCAGTTTTCTCTCGGCCACATCACACGGCACCTGCGCACAGCGGATGTGCCATGCGAGCCGGTCTGGGAAAGCAGTGAGCCAAAACCAGCCTGCTCCCTGCCCCCCTGTTCCGACCCCCTTCTCTTTTGATCGGGAACCCAGAGGCCCCTCCCCTGGTGTTCTTAAGACCCACTCCTCTAGCTATGCAAACGACCACTTCCCCTTCTGCCTTCCCGTCCTTTCCTCCTTTCGGAGAGACAAAGGGGCCCTGCTCCCAGAAACACTGTCTCCTGGAGTCAGGAGAATTCCTGGAATGGGCAGGGACCTGGCCTGAAAAAGAGAAAGGAGAACTGTAGGTAAAGGCAGAGGGGAACAAGGGGGCAGATCAAAGAGAGCGCCTGGCCAGGGTCAGGAGAAGGGAGTGCTGGCAGGGAGACAAATGGGGCTCCCCGAGGGGTCAGCGGAGGGACAGGCGTGCCTACACTCAAATGCACAGTGACAGCGCAGGAGCTCTTCAGGAAAGACAGTCAGTGCAGAGACAATAGATGGAAAAGATAAGAGTAGGTGTAAATTAATGGAGAAAAGGGGCGGCCAGAGATAAGGGTATCTCCCTCTAATTAAAAACGTACAGCCTCCCCATCTCCAAGGTTGGTGGTGTCCCAGACTGTCCTGTGTCTGAGCCGAGGTGGGAGCTGAGGCAAAGGAGGGCAGAAATTGGGCCAGTTAATGATTAGTTCCTAGCTGAGGGGTTAGAAGCTGACTCAGCTTCATCCACAGACAGGAGTGAACCCTCCAAAGTTACCAGAGATGAAGTCAGTGACCCACCCAACTCCAGAAGAGCCGGTGGGAACCTCAGGCTTCGCACAGGATCCTCACTTTTGGGCTGGCCAGGGACATCTTTTTCTGATGCTTCAGGCTTTTGTTGTCAGTGGTTGGTTGTTTTTCATTCCGGTTCTAAGATTCTAAGCTCTGCCTCAAATACTGATTGTATTTGAACTTGATCTTGCTGATTCCACACCCAAAAGAGGTTCTCAGTGGCATTTTCCGGCAAGATTCAAGATTCCTTTGCTTATGATCAGAACTAAATAACTAGCAGAGTGGGAGAGATAGTAGATTCTAGAGCCAGGTTGCCTGGGGTCCCGTCCTGCTGTGTCCACTCACCAGTTGTGTGACTTAGTACAAGATCCCTGACTTCTCACAGGGTCCAGTGTGTGCCGGGCACCTAGTAAGCACTCAACAAATGCCAGCAGCCATCATCAACATCATTTTAATCAGTATCATCTTTTCCCCCCATCCTGGAAGCAATGCCCTGATATGACTGCAGACCCCATCTCCTGCCTGAGTGGGCCACGGCCCTCCCGCTCCCTCAGTACGGATGCCTGTGGACATATCCTAGAATGTACGGTTCAGAGAAAGAGACAAAGAAACCAGGATCTCAGATGTAAGTTGTGGGGGCAAGAGGAAGTGACTATGACACCCATGAATACTGTCTGTAAATTCCTGCCTTTTTCTTCTCTCCTCACATTCAGTCCTTCACCAATCCAGTCTAGTGAGCCTCCACAGTCAACCCTGACTCCATCCACTTCTCTCCACCCCCAGCTCAAAGCCGCCATCATCCTTCGCCTGGACCGCTGCACTAGCCCTCTGACTGTCCCCCCGACTCCAACTCCTACCTGCACCCCTAACCTGTTTTACACGCTGCATGTACAATGATGTTTTAAAAGCTATGGACTACAGAAACCACATCACTCTCCTGAGAGTCCCCACCCCACCCCCGCCCACCTTCAATGGTTTCCCACTGCACTTCAGATAAAATCACAAGTTCTTAGCTGGCCTAAAAGACCCTGTATGACTGGCCCCTGCCCACCTGTACAATCTCATCCAGAGCCACGTTCCTTCTTGTCTACCAGCCTCCAGCTTCACTGGCTTCCTTTCAGCTCTTCAAACACCCTTTCCTCCTCTTCAAAGGTCCCAACTCTTTTTCAAGTCTTAGGGTCAATGGCATTTCTTCAGAAAAGGCTTCCCTGGCTACCCTCTCTAAATACCTCCCCAGCTCCTCCCTTTGACTTTGTTTCACAGCATCATGTTCATTTTGTCCTTTCTGTGTAATTCTGTAATTAGAAATTTGTTTTTTTTTCTTTTTGTCTCTGTCATCGTGCTGTACCAACATGAAAAAAGAGGCCTTGCGTGAACAATGAACAGAGGAATGTGAATAATTATACCTCCAGTATTTGAGATTCTGGGGGGAAGGAAGAGAAAGGAAAGAGACAGGGAGATAAAGCCATCAATTTCAAAACATTTATTCCCAAATGGCAGAGTAAAGACATTTCCATTTTCTTCTCAAAATATACATTTTTTAATCCTAAAACATTGAAAACAAGAAATGAACACAAAATTAGAAATCCAATGCAAGTAAAAGATGTTTAACTTCAAACAAAAGTATAAGAACAAAATTGATGGATGAATGGTGAATGACTCAGCACAAAGGAATAAGGTCAAACACAAGTATTTTTTAGAGTGTGGTGTATGAGGTAGGCAGCAGCAATCCCATTAATTTTGCAAAACCCCAGAAATGTTCAGATATTAGAGGCAGCAGTTAATATAGAGGATAGGGATAAAAGAGTAGTAGTGAAAACAGAGAGATTGATTGAAAGTCTGTGTCAGAAACAGTCACTCCCTCACCTCTTCACTGTGGTCAGGCAACTAGTTCTGACCATCACCATTCCTCCACCCTGCATGTCCCCATAGTGAAACTAGAGAGTCATTATCTGGAGAAGTCAAACAGAAGATCTCCTATGCATAAAGTTCTACTTCCAAATACAAGGAATTCCAGAAATAATTGGAAAGACCACGTGAAGACATTGGGAGAGGCAGCCATCTGCAAGTCAAAGAGAGAGGCCTCAGAAGAAACTAAATCTATCAATGTCTTGATCTCAAACTTCTAGCCCCCAGAACTGTGAGAAATACATTTTTATAGTATAAGCCATCCAGCCTGTGGTATTTTCTTATGGAAGCCCCAGCACAGTAATACAGGGAGGAAGGAAATTATCCAAAAGAAAATAATATAAGAAAACTTGAGGGGCGCCTGGTTGGCTCAGTTAGTAGAGCATACAAATCTTCATTTCAGGGTCATGAGTTCAAGCCCCACATTGGGTGTAGAGCTTACTTAGAAGGAAAGGAGAGGAGAGAAGAAGAGGAGAGGAGACAGGAGTGGAAGGGGGGAGGGGAGAGGAGGAAAAGGTAGAGAGGAGGAGAGAGGAGGAGAGGAAACTTGAAGGACAAACAAAGTCTTGGATCCAAGCACAAAGAATGAAGACAAAGACACAAAGTCACCAAATTTCACAAATGAATAGAAGATTCTAAAAGCTTCCAGAAAGGAGCTATAGGTCATATTTAAGGGGTCATATGTGAAAATGGAATCAGTTTTTTCAACACCATCATTGGATGCTAGAGGATGAGATAATATCCTCAAAATTCTGAATATAAATTATTTTCTTGAAATTTTATACCCAGTCAAACAGAAATCAAGCATGAAAGTAGAATAAAGACATATTTCAGATATTTGAAGAGATTGGGGAAAAAAAGTACTTCCTAAACACTTTCTCAGGGAGGTACTAGAGAATATGTTCCACAAAAATGAAGTAACTCAGAATAAAACCTGGATCCAGCAAGCAAGAGAATCCAGCAGAAAAGAGAAGAAATGAAATTCCCAAGAAGACAGTGATGGGAAGTTACATGCAATCAGCTGTATAACCACAGGCCAATCGAACAACCATTTCAGAGAGATTACCTGGCAACCTCTCATTGGCACAAATGTAAGTGCCAATGAGAGGCACTTACATTTAAAAGTAAAGGAGTGGGGCGCCTGGCTGGCTCAATCAGTTAAGCGTCCGACTTTGGCTCAGGTCATGATCTCACGGTTCATGGGTTCGAGCCTAGCGTCGGGCTCAGTGCTGACAGCCAGCTCAGAGCCTGGAGACTGGAGCCTGCTTCAGATTCTGTACCTCCCTCTCTCTCTGACCCTCCCCTGCTCACGCTGTGTGTCTCTCTCTCTCAGAAATAAATAAAAAACATTAAAAAAATAATAATGAAATAAAAGTAAAGGAGCTACTGATGGATGAAGGAAACCTATCCATTGAAGAAAACTAAGTAGATAAAATAAATTAACCATTATTATCTCCAGGAAAAACAAAATTTAAACAGGAAAAGAAATGTGATCAGAGTGCAGAATTTGGTTTGGCCATAAAGAGGATTTACAAATCCATAATAATTAAAATTTGAATATGAGTGTAATCAGTATTGGCATGTAATTATATTCTTAGAATAAGAGAGGGAGAGAGGAATTTAAGTAAGCTATTATTCCATAAGAGAAAGCCAGTCGTTTATGTCTAGAATTGATTAATCAAGTATATCCATATTATTTTGAAATACGAATATAGGAGGCAGTCTTCCATTTGGCCACAATTGAATAATAAGTTCTGGACATACTCTATAAATTTAAGCAGCTATGAAACCAAACAAAATATATGAAGCAACTTTTTTAAGGCATCAGACAACAGCACAAGGTTGTGGTCATTAAGAGAGGAGAAATACACAAAGTGAGCTCCACATCCATCCCAGTTTTCTGCTGGGAGTACCTCCCAAGCCAAGGCAAGGGAAAGTAGAGCCAAGTAAAAAGCAACAGTGTTTCTGGGTGAAAGAAAAAAATTTGTGTTCAGGGCTACAAAGCCAACTCAAATTTGCATGGAAGAGGAATAGAGAGAAGGTAACTGTGAAAAGAAGTTTCATAAATCTGTACGGGGGTCTCCCTGAGTCTTCAGGAAAATATTGTCATATATGCAGAAGAGATTCTGTGACGTATAGCAGACAACATTTCTGGGAATATGTGAAGTGAACAGAGAGATTCTGGAGACTGGACAATGCTGAGAGAATTGAAGTTCTAACAAGCTGGACTGGAGAGATCTTACTGAATATCCCGAGCATTCAGCTGAGACTCCAGAAAGACCACTCTTGGAAAAAATACCTGCTCTAGCTTGAGCTTGGCCTAACCCACCCTAACAGAAACTTAAACTAAGTTTTCATATAATCCAACTGATTCTCCAGGAAAGTAACTGCTTTCCAGAACAAAATTCAATGCGTTTAAAAAGAAAATAAAAAATCTAGACTATCATAGAGTTCACCACGTCCAGTAAAACATCATGAAATATTAAACATGTGAAGAAGCAGAAACAGGAAAGCATGACACATAATCTGGAAAAGTCTATAGAAACAAATCAGAGATGACACAGATGTTAGAATTGGCATGCAAATGCCTTAAAACAGTTATTGTAAGCATGTTTAAACATTATAAACACAAAGATGGACACAATGAGTGAACAGATAAGGGAAATCACTGCAGAAAAATTAAAACTATGAAAAATAGCCAACCAAAAATCCTAGAACAGAAATTAGTATTGATTTCAAAATGGAAACTTCACTGGATGAGCTTAACAGCATATTGGAAACTACTGAATAGAACATTGGTAAGCTTGAAGATAGGCCAATACAGAACAGAGAGGAGAAAAAAAAGACTAAAAACCTGAACAAAGCTTCAGTGACCTGTAGAACAGTATCAAGTGACCTTACATATAGGTAACCAGAATCTCGGCTGTAGGAGAGAGATCAAGAGAGAAAAAAATTTTGAATATGGAATGGCCAAAAACTTCCTAAATTTGATGAAAATATCAACCTACATATTCAAGAATCTTTACAAACCCCGACTGGGATAAAAAAGAAAATCACATGTAAGCACATCATGATCAACTTGCTGCAAACTAAAAATAAAGAGAAAATCTTAAAGGCAGCTGGGGGGTGGGATAGAATGATGAATGATAAACAAGGGAACAACAATTTATCATAAGAAATAAGGTGAGGGAAAAAAGAAAAGGAAATAAGGTGAACCAGGAGACAATGAAATGGCAAAGTGCTCTTTATGACAAAACTGGCAACTCATAATTTTATATCCAGTGAAAATATCCTTGGCGGTGACTGGGTGCTCAGTCAGTTAAGCATCTGACCCTTAATCTCAGCTCAAGTCGTGAAATCTCTATTTGTGAGTTCAAGCACTGTATCAGGCTCTGTGCTGATGTACAGAGCCTGCTTTTTGGATTCTGTCTCTCCTCTCTGACCCTCCCCTGCTTGTGCTCTCTCTCTAAAAAAATAACCTTAGATAAACTTAAAAAAAAAAAAAGAAAGAAAATATCCTTTTGAGGGATAGGTAAAATAAAGACCTTTTCAGACAAACAAAAGCTGAGAAAATTAATGACCAACACATGTATACTACAAGAAATATAAAAAGCTCTTCAGGGGTGCCTGGGTGGCTCAGTCAGTTAAGCGTTTGGCTTTGGTTCAGGTCATGATCTTGTGATTCATGGGTTCAAGCCCACGGTGGGCTCTGTGCTGGCAGCTAGCTCAGAGCCTGGAGCCTGCTTCAGATTCTATGTCTCCTCTCTCTACGCCCCTCCCCTACTCGTGCTTTGTCTCAAAATTAAATTAAAAAAAAAAATTTTTTTAAGTTCTTCAGGTTGAAGGGAAATGATACCAGATGAAAACAATCTAGACTGAGAGATGAAGCACTCTGAAAATAATAAATATAAAAGATTTTTATGTAGATAAATATAAAACACTTTTTCTTCATTTTTAAATTTCCTTAAATGATAATTGGCCGTTTAGTGCAAAAATAATGACAATATCATGTGAACATATAGCATATATAGAAGTAAAATATATGCCATTATGTGCAGCAAATGTATGGTAAACAGCAACAGTATGATGTGACTGTACCATGATCTGTTTAACAAGACCCTTATCAATGGACATCCAGATTTTTTTTGAAATTTTGTTATTTTAAATAATCCTACAAAGAATAGCCTCACACATACAAATGTCCTGATAATTAATATTCTAATATTCTTACATTATACATTAGGTGGTACAATATTAGTTAGAGGTACACATAAGTTAATGTTGCATAACAACCACTTAAAAAATAAACAAAGATATAGCTAAAAAATCCAGTGGAGGAGACATAATGGGATTTTAGACTATATCTTATTATTACAGAAGAAGTAAGGAAAGAAGGATAAGAATAATAAAGAAGGTGATGTAGATGGCTTAGTTGGTTAAGCTTCTGACTCTTGGTTTTGTCTCAAGTCATGACCTTGTAGTTTGTGGGATTGAGCCCCACATCAGGCTCTGCACTGTCATTGCAGAGTCTGCTTAGGATTCTCTCCCTCTCTCTCTGTCTGTCACTCACCTCAAAATAAATAAACTTAAAAAAAAGAATAACAAAGAATAAATGGGACAATTGAAAACAGTAGCAAAATGTTAGGCTTAAATCCAGCCAAATCAATAATTACATTAAATATAAATAGGCTAAACACTCCAACTAAAAGGCATCTGGATAGATAAAGCAACACTAACTGCATGTTGTTTCAAAATAGATATAAAATATAGAAACATGATGCAATTACCAGAAGAAAGAGAAAAAGTAGAAAGTAGTTGCCTCTGAGAAGGGAGCCAACGAAAAGAAAAAACTATTGGCTTTTAACAATAAACCCTTTTGATACTATTTGTGCTCTTAAACCATTTGCTTGTAATACCTTGAAAAACAGTTTTAGAAACTGAAGAAATTGTTCTGAAAGCACTTTACAGGTCGGATCTTATCCTTTATGATTTTGGAGTGCATTTGAAATGAAATGAGGTACAAAAACAAAGAAATAAAAACCATTCTACCCAGAAAGGCAGATGAAGCGTGATTATAATGTTATTTGTTCATAATTTCTAGGCAGAGAGGTGAAAGTACATCCTAACATAATGAGCTCACCAGAAGCACATAAACCCCAAAACAGAAACCAAGAATGTTCTTCTCCAGTTCCTCATGCCATCTGGAATCCAATGGGGTTGAGACTGTAGTCATAGTTGTTCTTACTTAACCCTAGCTACTCTAGTGGTGGTCAAGTCTTACAGACATTAGAGTATAGTTTTTGAATATCCATTACATGCAACACCCTGAGCTAGGCATTACATGAGGGACACACAATATGAGACATAGTTCTACTCTTTTCTCTTAGTGATGGAGTACAATAAATTCCTTTGCCAGTCATTAGACAATGCGGTATATTGTTATATTAATGGCCCCCAAAGAATCATGCATCCCTGTATCTATATCCTTGTATGAACTCCTTCTACATTGACTCTATGCTTGGATATGTGGTTTGCTTTGGCCAATGGGACATTGGCAAACAATATAACAGACGACTGAAAGGTGCTTGTGCATTGGGACGCACTCTCTTTCTTGCTGCTTTTGGAACACAGTAGCTTATAAAGAAGTTCAAGATAGCCTGCTGGGGATACACAATCCAATATCAATGAGTACTAACCATCAGACATAAGACTCAGGTTTTTTTAAATAATCTAGCTCCCACCAAGCTGGTGAGTCAGCCTATGTGAGACCAGCAGTAGAATTGTTCCACTGGACCTAGCAAAACTTGCTAATGCACAGAATCATGAGTAAATAAAATGGTGGCTGTATTATACAAATAAACTTGGCAGGTTGGTGATGCCACAAGAGTTAACTGATACAAGTGTGATTGATGATCTTGCTGTCACAGGAACATAACAGCAGACCTTGGAGCCCCATATTTTCTCTTAAAAGATTCTGTTTTCATATGAACTGAGTCATATGTCATTTCCTAAGCAGTTTGAAATCCAGGCTATTTTCCTTCAACACCTAACTAACATGACCTGAAGGGTAGGATTCATTCTCTGACTTTTAAATCCCTATTTAAGTTTTTTTTGATTTTTGAATGGATAATGCATGAATATGTTGACAAATCTACCAATTCTACGTTAAAGTTCAGAAAAACAGAACCATTAAGACACACACGCGCGCATGTGCACCCAGATTTGTTACATCCAATTGCAGGAGCCAGTTAAGTAATCTCTGTAGGCTATGGTCTTCACATCTGTTGCTACAGTTGAAGTCCACAGGAAGCTGGATGTGAAGTGGAGAGAGCAAGGCAAGCATGAACCCACAAGGATGTATAAAATCCATGAGGAGGAAGGGGCACCAGGGTGGCTCAGTCGGTTAAGTGTCCAACTCTTGGTTTCAACTCAGGTCATGATCTCAGCGTTGGTGGCTTTGAGCTCCATTGTGCTGTCAGTGCGGAGCCTGCTTGGCATTCTCTCTCCCCCTCTCTCTCTGCGCCTTCCCTGCTCTCTGTCTCAAAATAAATAAATAAACATTAAAAAACATAAAAATGCTTTATACATGCATACATAGATACATAAAAGAACCCATGAGGATGAACTGAAA
This sequence comes from Hyaena hyaena, assembly GCF_003009895.1. Classification (NCBI taxonomy): domain Eukaryota; kingdom Metazoa; phylum Chordata; class Mammalia; order Carnivora; family Hyaenidae; genus Hyaena; species Hyaena hyaena. The sequence continues at coordinate 4,943,548 of NW_024080646.1, forward strand.
TATGTATCAATTCTCACCGCCTCTGATGTTGATGTCCTGCAGGAGAAGCCAGTGCCCTCATCATACAACTATGCTAAACCCAGAATTCAGAATTGGCCCAGAAGCCAGCAAAGCTGAAAGAGGACCCACAGAAACATGAGCCATTGCAGACCTCACTGTGCTTCACACTAACAAGGGCAGCCACAGATAAGCAAAAACATACAGAGTTACAAAATGACTTCTACTTCACTTCCACCCTCCAAAGTTCACAATAATAATCTCTTTCAGGGCCTCCTTGTACTGGATGGAACATACAAGAAAGAAAATTCTGGCATGGCTAGTTCAGCCTAGCCATGTTGACACATAACAAAGTCGCCACCCATTCAAAAAAGTTCACACTGAAAAATGTCCACCGAGTCCCCTTGTCTCTCAGTTCTCCTCCCCACCAACCAGTTATTAATATTAGTTTGTTGTTTTCTTCCTGAAATATTCTATGCACATGTAAGCATACACATATATCTAGTACTTGGTGTATTTTACACAAAAAATCATATACTATCCACATTGATCAACATCCTGCTTTTTTTTTTTTTTTAGCTAAATGAAATACCTTGGAAATTTATCCATAGCAATATAGGAATGTTTGCTCTTTTTCCTCTAGCAACGGCATACTGTACTGTGAGGGTATAGCATGATCTGTTTAACTAGACCCTTATCAATGAACATCCAGATTTTTTGAAATTTGCTGTTTTTTAAATTATTTTTTTTAATGTTTATTTATTTTTGAGAAAGAGATAGAGAGCATGAGCAGGGGAGGGGCAGAGAGAGAGAAGGAGATGCAGAATCCGAAGCAGGCTCCAGGCTCTGAGCTGGCAGCACAGAGCCTGATATGGGGCTCAAACTCGCAAACTGCGAGATCATGACCTGAGCAGAAGTTGGATGCCAACCAACTGAGCCACCTAGGTGCCCCTGAAATTTGCTATTTTAAATAATCATACAAAGAATAGCCTCACAGATGTGTAAATTTCCTTATAATTAATGTTCACTGTCAATCTGATATAGTATCAACTCCAGTGGGCCAGAATGAGAGACTAACGGTGCCAAGCAGTGCATATGGGATGCAGTTGCACTGAAGTGATTTCATATACTCAGCTTACTTGAATATCCATCATTTGTAAATTCATTTTACACCTCCTGTGCATGTATGACTTTTTCTGTCTCTGTCCTTGGTACAAGGTCCTCTGCCCATAGGGCTACAGCTGAGATCGTTGTGTGAAGGCCCAGTAATTTAACAAGCAACTTAATATTTATGGGATCACCCTCTAAAATGCTCATCAGTGGGGCACCAAGGTGTCTCAGTCAGTTAAGTGTCTGACTCTTGATTTCTGCTGTGTCATGATCTCACAGTTCCTGAGTTCCACTCAGGCTTGCGTGAGTCTGCTTAGGATTCTCTCCCCACCCTCTCTCCCTCTGCCCTTCCTCTGTTCACTCGCACTCCCACACACATGCTCTCTCTGTCTCTCAAAAATGAAAAAATGAAATAAAAACTTTAAAAAAATGCTTATCAGTGAAAATGCTCTTAGGGATATAGATATAATCATCAAAAACAAAGTAACATGGAAATCTGACAGATAAAACAAGTGGTTGACAAAGCTGAAAAATCATTTATTGTTCCACCATCTTAACATTCCATTTTCCAATGGCAGAAATTGCAACTGTCAGGTGGAAGACAAGCTGTTTGAGCAAAGAAACGTGAGAACAACAAAGAAAGAAACTGGCAAGTTTCTTTTCCTAAGAACACTTTCATTGATTTTTTTTTTCCATTATTGAGGGTTTGCTTAAAAGCCCTTTCACCCTTAATCCCCAAGGGTTTTATAAATACCACATTTGCTTCATTCATACTTTAAAGATCTGGCTTCTCTAGAGAGGAAATATTTTTCTTTTAGAAGTCATTGTTTTAAAACATAAGCATAGACTGTCTTGACTCGTAGCATAATGGGGGAGGAGGGGATAAGACATGTACACAAAAGAAGAAAATTGGGCCACTTGTAATAGTACATCTCAAAGCAGTTTGTTATGCTGTCCTAACAAAATCCCTCAAAGAGGGCATCTGGTTGGCTCAGTCATGCATCTAACTTCTGCTCAAGTCATGATCTCCTGGTTGGTGAGTTGGAGTCCTGTATGGGTAAGCACGAGCCCCACTTTGGGTGAACACAAGCCCTGCTTCTCACTGTCTCTCTGTCTCTCTCTCTCTCTCTCCCTGCCCCTCGCCTACTTGCACCCTCTCTCCCTCTCTTCTTCTTCTTCTTCAAAAAAAAATCCCTCAAAGGGCAGGGAGAGATTGAAAAGGGCAACCTACCTGTCCTGGAGTTTCCACCTGACCTCCTTCATCCTTTTCTGATCCTCCAGATTCCTTCCATCCCCAACAGGCTGTGGCTCTAGGAGGCGTTTACTGGACAGCATGGTAGAAGGTCCAGATTGCAGAGCCAAGATTTTGAGTCAGAAAGGAGAGCAATCTCAAGAAATAATGTGAAGTTGTTTGCATGTATAGGAGGATTAGGAGGAACTTAACTGAGGACCATGGGGGGAGGGGAAGAAGGGGGGAAATGGTGGGGGAAAGGGAGAGAGGCAAACCATGAGAGACTCTTGAATGCTGAGAAACAAACTGAGAACTGATGGATGTGGGGGGGGGGGGAGATGGGCATGGAGGAGGGCACGTGTGGGGATGAGCACTGGAGTTATATGGAAACCAATTTGACAATAAACTATTTGTAAAATAAAAAAAAAAAGAACAAAGAAAGGAAAAAAAAAAGAAATAATGTGAAGTCCTTTCAGCCAGAACAAAATATAGTTGCATGAAAATAGGAAGAACTAAGTCGAAGTTGGATTGGAGAATCCCTGAAATGCCAGACTTGCAAAAAGAGTGAAGTTATCTGTGCAAGCATAGGCCCCCCCAAAGTGGCTCAATTGGAAAATGCCTCATTAGGAAATATTAATAACCATTTTATAAATGGATACACTCATATTAGAATTGGTTTTTGAGAATGGCAGATCTCCAGGTCTGTACTTAAGTTATCTAGTGAGCAGAGCTACTTAACAGAGCTCAAAAGATTTACAGACACATTTGGGGCTCAGCAGAGCCAAAAAACAGTGGTGCTCCCCAGTCCCAGGCTTGGGCTCCTTCATGGAAAGGCTGCAACAAAACTGAACCCTTGGCCCCTGGCCATGTAATGAATCAACTAGAGTGAGAAAGCCTCATGAGCTGATTCCAAACAAGCTCCCATCGGGGCCTCTAGACTGGCTTCTAATTAATAGGCTCTTGGCCCACAAGCAAGAGTAAAAATGTTTGCAACAATAAAAGGAAGACAGCAATCACAATGGGGGAGGGGCTAACAAAGAAAGCAGAGGGGAAAATTACGATGGGAAGATGGATCCAGGTCTAAAGTTAGCTGGCTGAGCAATAACTCAAACCTTTATTTATTTGTTCAAGTCAGATGTGAATAACTACATAAATTTGATTCTTAGTTTGGAAATTCAGTCTACACAGCAGAATATGAGAAAACAACAATGTTGATAGGATTCAAAAATACAGACAAACCTCCATCGGTTAATATTTTGGGAGTGTCATCTTAATACATTCCTGGTGGAGGGACTGAGAGAGTCCACACAGAGGAAGGGGACACATGGTTGAGACTGAGAAATGAGAAGTCCTGCCCTGACAAGATGGCTTCTGAGCCCTAGAACTCTTAGGATTTCCAAAGCACAGACGTCTTCTTCTCCTTGCTTTTAGAGATACAAAACAACAGACCAAAGAGGGCTTGGAGCTATTGTCCAAAGCGCTGGCAGATTAGAAGTGAGGAAGCCAAGAGCAAGGAAAACAAGAGACTAATTTAGAATAATCAGGAATAAGACTTCAGAAAGTTTAGAATCTTCCATTTGTTTTTCCATTTGATGTGTTTTCCCGTTGTCCATCTTTTAGCATAAGTTTTAGCATTCTCCAACTTGATAGCACCCCTCAGGTTCCAGAAAAATGTGTAATAAGGAATGTTAGTCTTCAGAGACAGCAGTACAGTCAGTACAGACAGCAGTTCAGACTTCTGTCAACAATTGGCTAGTGTTCTTAAAATGTTTTAAGTTGTTTTTTTGGAATCTATAACACTTCTTGTAATAGAAATAGTGTTGCAAATGGAAATTAGGCCCTTGCACTAGGTCATAAAACTTATTTAATAAAGTTCCTCAATATCATATGTTCATTTGCAGTGAAAAATATAATATTGGAAATGACTTTGGCAAATGATGATGTTTTAACTATAGGTTATACTTGAAGTAAAATTACAAAGGCTACTCTGGGAAATTAACTTGTAAAAGTGTTTTCGAGGCAAAACACTTCCATCTTACAACTTGGAACTTGGGGGATAATTACACACACACACACACACACACACACACACACACAACACACATACACACCATGTGCAGCAGCAGAACACACCCATTCAGGGAATACTTCTTGTTCTGGGGGATTCCAGTAAGAAAAAAAAAGCTGGCTGTTCTCATATATAGGATATTTCCATGTCAGGGTTTTTCAATTCGAAAAAAAAAAAAAGGCCTAGTTAGTTTTTTAATTGGTAACATTCATATCTTTTTTACATTTCCTCCTAAATTCTACATTAGTGGCATGTCAGCTAGGCTGACACTTCCATCAGGAAAGATGTTGGGAACCGTGCTTCTCAAGATCTAGGTCCTGTTTCCTACTGAGTTCCTTACCAGCTGTATGACTTTGAATGGGCATCCTAACTTTCTTGGGCCTTAATTCACTTAAATTAAAAATGAAGAGAGCCGCATCTAGTGTCTCGTGCGTGTAAAGCTGTGCAGTGAGCACCAAATGAAATAACAATACCAACTTCTTTTTGTGTAATACTTTGACTTTTTTAACGTGTTCACATGTTTTATTCTCAGGCTAACTCTGGAAGAAAACTAACTCTTTAGACTTTAATATCCTCCACGAAGCCAAAATAGAAAAAAAAAAATGTACTAGCCCCAGGGCACTTGGAACTCACACAGCCAACCACCACAACTCTGCTTCTTCCCACCGTTTATGCCTAATATAAGCTGGTATCAAGAAAAACACTATTTTTTTGTTTCTTCTTCATTCCTAGTGAAAGTTCATAAAGGATCCCCAAGTTTTTATTGTGGAGAGCATTATGTAGCATATTATTCTCACTCAAGCTCCTTTACAAGTAACTTTCCCTACATCTCCAGTAACACCTGCAGGCTCTAACCTCGTTATACCCATTCAGGTATTATATATGTTTAATGTGTTTCTTTCTTTTATTTTTTCAAAACCTTTTTTACATTTATTTATTTTTGAGAGACAGAGTGAGACAGAGTGTGAACAGGGGAGGGGCAGAGAAAGAAGGAGACACAGAATCTGAAACAGGCTCTAGGCTCTGAGCTGTCAGCACAGAGCCCGATGCAGGGCTCGAACCCACGAACCTGTGAGATCATGACCTGAGCTGAAGTCCGATGCTTAACTGACTCAGTCACCCAGGCGCCCCTGTTTAATGTATTTGTCAAAGAGCCCCTCTCCCTTTTACTGGTGACAACACACAGGGTGACCCTAATACCCATGACACATTAATTTCTTGCCTGACTTTCTCTGTGGCCACTCTCAGCTCACACTTCTATGGAGACACACCAACTGCACAAAGAAGCCATGACTCAAACAGCAATCAGTGAGACTAAACTCAACAGTGTAGCCACTTAGTTAATCATAAATCATCTTTATTCTCTCCTACTCCTTAGAACCAGAGTTAGCCCTTCCAAAGAAAGTCCACGTCCTCCCTTTGAGTAATGGGTTTGACAACCTCAACTCAAACACAAGCCTGCCCTGTGCACAGACTTATCAGAGCTGCTTGGAATGGACAAGGGAAGGTGCAGAGGGAGAGAACAATGGCGCCCTGACTCGAGGGGCAGACCTTATCAGCCTGCCATCGGAACAGAGCCGGCACTTGTTTTTCTTTCTGTTGAGTGTGCGAACTGGTTCCAGTGTACAGTACCAGGCAGTGTAAAAGGCTGCTGCTGGGCCCCTCTGTTTGTGAGGGCTGTTGACATAAGGTGGGGTCTAGGTGATGTAGGTTAATTCCTGCCCTATTTTTCTGATAGCCATAAATGAAAGAAACTCTCTTGGGCAGGCCCCTGTGCCCAGAGCTTGGGAGTTCCATCTCTTTGGAAATAAAGACATTGTACATCCTAAGAATTTTGCATCCTCCTCCAGTGGGATAAGGTGCAAGGTCACTGGAGAGAGCACATTACAAAGAAAAGGTGCTTTCGTGAAGCATCACATACAACTGGTATCAAGGAGAAAAGGAAATAAGAATTTGAGAATGGCTACAGAACTTGAACCTACGGCTCTCCAGCCAAACCATCTTCCAGTCTTGAGCCCTACTAGGAAGGGCCTGACACCCACCCTAGACCTTAGCTTTAAGGCCAGAATATGGCTTAAAATATTCCCCCTCACATTTCCCATAGTAATTCACATGACTGGTGGATTTGTGATGGATCCTACCAAAAGTTATTTGGACTTTTCTGCCTTTAGCCTTTCTGGGAGTAATAAATAATCCGGTTGAATTAAAGATGCTTTATAGCCCACCTCACCCGATTCAGGTCTCTTTGGCATATATTTTAGTAACTAACCTTGTTCCTAGCCTAAACTTCTTTTTCCTACCTCAACAATCTTACAGCTCAGTTGTGTATTTGTCAGCTACTTGAAATTCTGATTGGAAAGTGGTGAACCATAAGTCAAAAATAAAATACTTCTAGAAAGGAGCTCTAGTGCCCTTCTAGGATGGAACTTCAGACCTTTTTTTTTTTTTTAACAAGTTCTTTTTTTTAATGTTTATTTATTTTTGAGAGAGGCGGGGGGAGACAGAGCATGAGTGGGGGAGGATCAGACAGAGAGGGAGACACAGAATCCAAAGCAACTTCTAGGCTCTGAGCTGTCAGCACAGAGCCCTTTGTGGGGCTTGAACCCATGAACCTCCAGATCATGACCTGAGCCATTCGGATTTAACCAACTGAGCCACCCAAGAACTCCTGGATTTCAGACAATCTTAGGGGACTTTTTTCCAAACTAAAGACACAATGGAGGGATTTGGAAATGGAGCCAGATTTTAGTGACTTTGGGAGATGGGGAGGGGTCTAATTTCGTTGAGGTACAAATAAACATCATGAATCCAGGTCTTTTCTGAGCTGACTTGGGCTTTGGTCTCAAGCTGAAATCCCAGCTCCTTCACTTACAAACTTGTTGGATGAGAGAATGAAGCTCTCTGAGCCTTAGTTGTGCCCTTGTGCACACCTAGTTCACATCCACAAAGATCCATGTGCATTAGTGAGTTCACACATGTCACTGCCCTGGCTTGGCACACAGTGCATTAGCAGGTGTTCCTCTCTTATTTCATTTCTTCGGTCTTCAAACTATTCGCTTCCTCATCCCACAGCAATGCTTTCTTTAGATGTTTTCCTTAAAATTTAGGTATCCCCTTGTTTTTGGAAAGTTCATGTTATGTCACTTTGCTTTTAAGAAGGAGCTAAATTAGTACTTGTTTCTGCTAACCAAAAGGAATCGAGAGGATTTTCACTTCTACGAAAAAAGGCAAAAGCGAAGATAGCCTTCAGGGTTTATTTTGTGGGAAGCCATCATCAGGCAGCGTGCACCCCAAGCCTTGAGCAGCAGCAAGAGCAGCCCCTCCAGGCCTCTCCCAAATGACACTCAGCATCTCAGCATCAGGCTGCCATGTCTTTGAACTGTGTCTGTGAGCACCTGTGCTTTATCTCCTTTTATTTTGTGTCTCTGTTAGCAAGATGTGTCTGAAGGTATCAGAAAAGCCTAAGAGAGGTTACTTTTTGGATATAGGAACACCCCCAATTTTTCCCATATAAATTACTGGTAATTGCTTCTTCACTTTCTGTCATTTTGGCTGACAAAAGCTTTCATAGGAATGTTCTATGTTCAGGGATCGGAGGAACCCAGTATATCAGAGATTCAGGCCAGAAAACAAACCACACATATGTTGACACCAAATGGAAAGAAGATTTCTTCGTGCTTTGGTTTTTCAGCATAGTGGGTAATACAGTGGTTAAGGGAAAAATTCAGGGAGCCAGTAGTTTCGTGTTCAAATTTCAGCTCCATTTATAAGCTCCAGGCTTTTTGCCAGTTCCTAATCTCCCTAGGCCTCAGTTTCTTCATCTACAAACTGGGGGTAGTGCTGTGCTCATCATATATGTTTAAAAAGTCAGTGAGGGGGCGCCTGGGTGGCTCAGTTGGTTGGGCAGCTGACTTCGGCTCAGGTCATGACCTCGCGGTCTGTGGGTTCGAGCCCCATGTTGGGCTCTGTGCTGAGCCTGGAGCCTGCTTTGGATTCCGTGATTCTCTTTCTCTCTGCCCCTCCCCCGCTCAAGCTCTGTCTCCGTCTCAAAAATAAAATAAACAGTAAAAAAAAATTTTTTAAGAGTTAAAAATTAAAAATCAATGAGATAATCCAAATGAGATAATGACTTAATATGCTTGATACATAACAAGAACCCAATTAATGGTACCTATAGCCAGTATTTATGACATCATCAATATTGTGGTGGTGATTATTGTTGATTTTATTGTCGTTATTATTACCATTATCTAGATTGGTATCAACAAGAAATTAATCCAATGTCTTGAATCTCAAATTTACCATTTTAATATTTACTGATAGTAGCAGTATTAATAATGACCTTCCCCTCTCTACCTCCTGTGGGTCATCAGCTGTGATAAAAGTATGGATCATTACTGAATTAGGATGAGGGCTGCCTTGGACACTTTCCATGCATAAATTCATTGAATCCTCATAACAATCTATGAACTCAAGTACTTTTATTTCCCCATTTCACAGCCCGGAAGAAAATACGTGCTGAGATCATTTAACCTAGATCATGCTGAGGTGGCACATATTGAGAAGTCCTGAAACTAGCTGGGCTTCAGGAACAAAAAGAATCAGAACAATGATGATCCCTAAAATGACCCCTTGCAGCTCCAACAACTGTTTTCTAAACTGAGCATAATTTTGCTTTATTCCCTTCTGCTGTATATGTGAATATATTATATTGGCAAATCTAACTCGTAGAGCTGTTGTGACTTTTATAAAAGTTACTGTTCTAGCAAATTCTGTGTACATGGACTCATTGTTGCTTGTGTCTCTCCTCCCTTTGTTCCCAAAGCCTCGAAAAAACTGCTACTCCACCTCAGGTTCCTCACCTTTTTTCCAAGAGTCCAGGACCTAACACTCCTCGCCCGTCCTTCCCCACTCCCAGAACTGCCGCATTCCACCTGCCACCAAATCCTAAAGGCTATTTCTCTGAATGTTATCAGGACCCAGTTCCAACCAGCAAAACCACTCTGAGACAGAGTCACTTCAAAAACACTGCAAAGAACCCTACAAATCAAGAAATCATGCAAATGCTGCTATTATCCTCCCCAAATAGATCCATACAGAGATTCTTCCTTCTTTGAGAACACGACTCCTGAAAGTTAACATGCCCGTGCATTATCAGGAAATCTTGTCAAATGCAGATCTAATTCATGGCTGTGGCTTGGGGCCTGAGATTCTGCATTTCTACAAGCTCCCGGGGATGCTGCAGGGCCCTGCTGGGCCCTGACCACACACTATCTTGATTATGCTTCTAGACATCCCTTCAAGAAGTCATGTGATACATCTTACAGATGAGAAATGAGCTAAGAAAGGTTAAGAGACAGACAGACCCAAGGTCCCAGAGCAAGTGAGTAGTAAGGGAGGGATCTGAAACTACCCAGATCTTTCTGATTCCAAAAGGGAAATGATTCCAAAAGGGAAAGAAAGGAAAGAAAGAAAGAAAGAAAGAAAGAAAGAAAGAAAGAAAGAAAGAAAGAAAGAAAGAAAGAAAGAAGAAAGAAAAATACACACACATAGAAGTGTGTGTATATGTGTATATATAATGATATTGAATTTTTTTTTTTAAAAATTTAATGTTTATTTTTGAGGGAGAGAGAAAGAGACAGAGCACAAGCAGGGGAGGTGCAGACAGAGAGGGACACACAGAATCCGAAGCAGGCTCCAGGCTCTGAGCTGTCAGCACAGAGCCTGATATGGGGCTCAAACTCACAAACTGTGAGATCATGTCCTGAGCCAAAGTCGGTCACTTAACCAACTGAGCCACCCAGGTGCCCCAATATTGAAGATATTTAATTGTCCATCTCATTTCAATAACACGAACACTCATAATGCCAGAAGAAAGCTTTCAGTCAGGCACGTTGTCAGCGCTTAATAAAAATTAAATCTGTAGGTGTGAGTAGGAATGTATGGAGACTTGTTATACTAGAAGCCTGTTCCTTTCATTATGAGTAGGCTTCATGGAAGCCTTTCCAGAAGCTTTTCCTTGAGAATCCACACTTTGCTTATGTTACTGATTAAACTTCCTTGGCTCTAACACCTTCTTTTCCTCTAGCAATGCAGTCCCATAGAGAACCTCGCAGAGACTGGCATTTCATAATTAATTTGAATTATGAGAATAAGAGTGTGAATAATAGGGATCATTCATGGTGAGTCACTGCCTTCTCACAAAGTAGGAACAGGATGTTGTTAAGTCAGCAAGAAAGGGGCCTTTGCTTCCCCAAGGGGAAAAACCCTGTGCAACACCCATAAGCTGGTCCAAAGTGGATGCCTTTCAGAGGTCCTATAATTTAGTTGGAATATGTGAGTGCAGTTGCGGGGGAGGGGGGAAGAATGGGGAGCTACAAATTAAACAGAAAATGCAGAGGACAAAGCAGCAAATACACAAAAGATTACCCACAGGCAGTACTCCTGTCAGCGGAGACTGGATGCCATAGGAGCCCAGAGCAGCAGTTCCTGGAAGTGACAGCAAGGCACTGTGGCCAGGCCACACTTTGCCAGCCGCAAAGGAAGGATGGGATTTGGAGGTAATGGCATTCTGGACAGAGGCCCAGGGAACAGGGGAGTGAATCCAGGGTACTCTCAGGAAGGAGAGGAGTTGGGGGAGTGGGACCCCTGCCCAGGAGACTGAATAGAGAAATCTGAGTGGGCTCCCCACCAAAGGGTGCACTGATTACCTTGGGGTCTTTGCAAGCCAGGCCAGAGTGTGGTTGTTACACAGGAGGGACATGACGTCGGAGAGGCAGCAGGCCAAGAAATAAGTAGTAAATAGGATATCTGCAGTCAGGAAAAGTGACTTTGGACCCCAGGTTTCATCATTTAACGGGTAAAAAAAATACGGGAACAATCACACCTGTTTGAGCCTTAAGTGCTTTGATGTGTAATTTGGGCATAATATTTGTTTTTCATAGTATTCTTTCTGCAAGCCCTAGTTTAAAATGATAATCATGGGGCGCCTGGGTGGCTTAGTCGGTTAAGTGTCCGACTTTCGCTTAGGCCATGATCTCGCGGTTCGTGGGTTCGGGCCCCGCGTCAGGCTCTGTGCTGACTGCCAGCTCAGATCCTGGAGCCTGCTTCAGATTCTGTGTCTCCCTCTCTCTCTGACCCTCCCCTGCTCACGCTGTCTCTCTCTCTCTCCTAGAAGTAAATAAAACATTAAAAAAAATTTTTTTTAATGATAATCATAACACATAAAAGAACTAGGTGAAGGGGACGTTAATGGCACAAAGGAGTGGGGTCATAGGCAGCTGGGCACCTGCCAGACTCTGAAACGCTGGTCATTTTCAACTTGATGACTCACATCCAGGTCCCAAGGCTGGTCAAAGGCACACTTGGTCAATGGCCCCATGTCCAGTATATCCCCAAGGGGTAGGGTGGGGAGAGGGGATGGAATAGTCTAGGACTTCTGTAGGAGGCGACAAGCTCTTCAGTGACAAGTCTGTCCCAGGGCCTCCCTCAGACCCTGCCTAGAATAAGAGGGGAAGAAACCAAGTCCAAACAGGTCTGAAGAGGCAGAGACACCAGCATCTCTTCCCAGGCACCTGGCCATTGCTCTCTGCCCAGGGCCTTCCAGAAGGGTCATAGAGAAACACAATAGGCATAAGGAATGGCCCCTTTGGGCTGGACATTTCTTTGTGAAACATGAGTCAGGGGTCCAGCTAAAGGAAATTCTGTTTGTCCTTTTTGCTAACAGATTAGGTGAACAAATAGCACAAGGTCTCTCAGAACAATGAGCCTAAAACATGGCCAGGCTAGAAAGGACGTGAGTGAGCCTGGGGCTCCTGGTCCTTAAGTACAAGGACCAAAGGCCACTTGGGTGAAAGTTCTGTGGCCTCACTGGGAGTGACCTGCAAGGGCTCCATCCTACTCCTTCTGGGCGGATTTCAAAGACTGCTCCTAGTTTCCAGGTTCAGAGGACTGTGCTCTTTCAATGATTCATTATTCAGTAAGAAGTCAGATTCTGTTTAGAAAACAAACATTTCCTGCATATCCATCCAAGTGGGACACGTTTGCATAATTACCCTACTTATCATCACAACAGCCCTGTCATTTAGGTATTTTTAATCCCCATTTTACAAATGAAGACATTAAGGCTCTCCATTCCAGGATTCCACCCCCACTTTCCCTCAAGCCCAGCCCACGATTTTCCCCCAAGATGCCACAATCAAAGCTTTCTTGCTTCCTTTTTTTTCCGTAGCCACAGGCAACATTTAGGAACTTGTACTGACATGTCCATTACGCTGTGTTGGCCCATCAGGACACACCTACCATTACCTCTTTGAACTGTCCCCTGTGCTATTCCCAAGGAGAAATATTACTGCTAATAGAAATATTGGTACATGACCACTACCACTAATAAAAATGGCTTTCTTGAGTTTAGATATGTGATCTCACTGAATTCTATAATTGTACCTGTTTTATAGATTAAGATACTGAAATATAGAAAGATAAGCCCCCACTTGCCCAACATCACACGGGTAGTAAGTGATAAAAGTAGAATTGCAACCCAGGAAATTTGAGTCCAGAGCATGCACTTCTTTTTATGTTTGTTTATTTTTGAGAAAGAAAGCACACGCGCAAGCGGGGGAGGGGCAGAGAGAGACAGAGAATCCAAAGTGGGCTCTGCGCCGAGAGCAGAGCCCAATGTGGGGCTCAGAGTCATGAACCATGAGATCGTGACCTGAGCAGGAGTCAGGAGCTTAACCGTCTGAGCCCCGCAGGCGCCGCAGAGCATGTACTCTAAAGCACACTGCAAACTGTTCTCCCCGTTTCCTGTCTTGATCATTTCGGAAATGCTCATAAATGACAGAATGACATTTTGGAAATGATCAAAACAGGGAATAAACATGTGACAAGTGAACTTGTCCCAGGGCCTTTCCTGGGAACCAAATTCCACCATCTGTCCGGTTGCTCCAGCCAGGTATCCAAGTCATCTTGATTCAGTATATTTTTACATACCAGCATTATTTTTTGATAACTGTGAAACAGGCAGTGTCTCACTTACACTAACCTGTGATTATTGCATGCAACAGAATTTGAATCTATCAAAATGGTGATTATTCTTCCAGAGCTGTAGCCATTAGTCTCCAGTCAGGCTTTAGCCATGAAACATGTCATGCTAAATCTAATTCTCTGCTGAACGAGCATCCCTTCTGTGAACAAGTGAACTATCCAACCTAAATAGAAACTTTTATGACTAGCCACATTGTTTTCACTTCTAAACAAACCTACAGGAAAGAACGCCCATTACCAACATATTAGTCAATTGTAAATAGCCATCATTAAAACCAACAATTTGAAACCTTTTGAGTGTTTGGAGTTTAGAATTTGGGGATCAGGATGGGGATTGCCAGAGGAGGTAGCAATTTTTAAGAGTACAGAAGGAACCTCCATCTAAACTAAGAAAAAAATGTCTAAGCTTTAAGAATCCATGTATACTTTAGTGAGAATAGCAGGATGCAAAATAAAATTATTATTCTAGAGGCACGTGGGTGGCTCAGGCAGTTAAGTGGCTGGCTTCCACTCAGGTCATGATTTCACGGTTCCTGAGTTTGAGGCCCCCATCAGGCTCTGTGCTGACAGCTCAGAGCCTGGAGCCTGCTTCAGATTCTGTGTCTCCCTCTCTATTTGCTCTTCCCCCCATTTGCGCTCTGTCACTATCTCTCAAAAATAAATAAACATTAAAAAATTGTATTAAAAAAATAAAGTTATTATTCTAAAATTTATCGGCCTGGCATTTTTCACGGAGAGTCGGGGGAAAGAAATAGAAACTAGTGGGCTTACTAATCACCAGCTCAGGTCCCCAGCATGGCCAATGGGGAGCACATTCCCAGTGTCGGTGTGATTTCTGAGGCATGGCTCAAAGCCAGCAGTGGCCCACCCTACAGCAGCTCTCAGGGTCAGCCCCTCCTATGTCCCCAAGACTCACCCTCCACATCCTCTACAAAATGCACAGATTCATAAAAAGACACTGTCTGACCCTCCAGCACTCTCCTGCCAGCCTCGCCATGTTTACTTTTATTCCTATTGTAAATATTCCCTTTCCTTAGCTGAGACCTTTCATTTTAAAGTGTTTGAAGCCAGGCAGCCTTCCGGTGTCAAAGACCTGAAGTGGTAGAAGAAGCTACCAGCTTCCACTGAAACAAGTGTGGTCATGGTTTGACTTTGAAAAGTTCTTTGGCTCATAGTTTAAGAAGCCCTCCAAGCTTAGGAGAATGGAGTTGCCAAACAGAATAAAAACAGTGGCTGTTCTGTGCCGTCTGGGACACCGCTGTTTGCTCTGTGGTTCACTGTGCCCATTACCCTCCACTGAGAGCAACAAAAGTAGGCCGACCTTAAAGTCTGCACAAAACCAAGCTGCTCAGGACATGGAGCTCTCTTCTCTGAAAGCAATGTTTTAACATATTCGTCAAAATACTGTTATGAATTTTTTTAACTTTGCAAACCTATTTTCATCTTCTAGAGATATGTTAACAGTGAAAGGGTGTTGCACCCTGTAAGGTGTTGCTCCACTAAACCTCTTACAAAACAATTATAACTCCATTTTAAGGAAGTATAAGGGACAAGCTCAAAAACCAATAGCGATCTTTAAAAAAAAAAAAAAAAAGATGACAAGACTTTGGTCCACAGATAATCAGAAGATCAGCTGGTTTTACAGATATTAACATTTCTAACCTTTCCTTGATGCTTGTTTATTTAGCTGAAGGCCTATATGTGTGGTGTTCATTAGCATATCAAAAGAACGTTGTTTGTTTGTTGACCTGCATGGTGATGAATTCTATATTTTCATTCCTTGGGTGGGAGAATGGCATTGTTTGAGTATGGCGGCGGAAAGAGGAAGGGTTTTGAAAACAGAAGGACTTGTCAACTTAATTCAAATTCTGGTTTGACCATTTCAGTCTTCATGGTCTGAGCAAGTTAATTTCACCCTTCTGAGCCACAGTCCATTTTTCTGCAAGTTGATGCCACAGGGTTGTAGTGGTGATAAAATAACCTGTGTTGTGACCGCAATGCTTCTTGTGGTAAGCATCCCCAATAAGTGGTCACACCTGGTTTTGGAGTCTCCCCTTCACCTGCAAGAATCCAGTTCACGTGAGAGGCCTGATCACTCAGGGTGGTGCAGCCAGGCCCAGCATTGCAGACATTCCTTCTATTATTCCCAAATTCTTCTCATTTTTTAACACTCTCTCCTTTTCCTCAGGTCAAAGGAAGGGGTATGATCTCTACAATAAAAAAACAGACTTATTTTTTTCCATCGCCCTGTTAAATACTCCCTAATTGCCCCTCTGTGTCCCAAAACAAAATGATGTAATAAGCACTCCTAAGGAATTCCTCACCAGCATTCTGCCTTCTTAGATGAAACCAGGTTTGTCATTACGATTTTCTGCAGGATTAAAAAAATAATAATTCTGGGGCACCTAGGTGGCTCAGCCGGTTAAGCGTCCGACTTCGGCTCAGGTCATGATCTCGCGGTCCGTGGGTTTGAGCCCCGCATCGGGCTCTGTGCCGACAGCTCAGAGCCTGGAGCCTGCTTTGGATTCTGTGTCTCCCTCTCTCTCTGACCCTCCCCAGCTCATGCTCTGTGTCTCTCTGCTTCAAAAATAAATAAACGTTAAAAAAATAAAATAAGAATAAGTTTTGAAAACAAATACCTATGTGTTTGTGCTGTCCTTGGATTCTTATGGTTGAAAAGAGAGTGGTGGTTTTAAGTTACATATTCCTTGTATCCTATGCACCTCTCAAGTGCTAGCTTTGATAGTTTGTAGACTACGTGGTCTGACCTATTGACCTGGGTCCTGATGTGCCCATGGTCAAGCCAGAAGGGCCACCCTTCCCACTGGCTTTGCAATCAGGAGGCTGACAACCACCCAGCCAGCCACCCGTCAAAGTCCCTGCTGGTGACTCTCTCCCCCAGCAAGCTGCCTCCCTTCCCCCACTTTCCCAAATATCTTGGGCATCTCAAACAAACCAATTACACTCAGGTTGTTTAAACAAACAGCAGCACAATTCTCTGGCCCAGAGCCCCAGCTGAGGGATTCCCTCGGGTCCACTCTCACCACCTCAACCCTCCACCTCAAACCTCTTTCAGGCAAGAGTAGCCCGAGCAGACAATGACTCTGCATTAACAGTGGGCGCTTTTGAGCGTCTAAATGTTTGCAGACACTTGGTAAAGTGTCCCAGGCCAAGTTTCCAAAGGATAATACCTCCACACTGCATTTGTTTAAGCAGGCAATCCCAGATAAGAGGGGGGTTGTCTCCCCTCTTCAAAAGCCAAGAATGCAAGACAGAGACTGGAGGCAATGCTGTGGGAGGTTGGGGCAAATTCCACTGGAACAGAGAATATCTGAGTCTCTCTCTCCATGTCCACCCTCCCTTCAAAGAGTAGACTTACCTACAGAGAATGGGAAATCAGGGCTTTGGGGGAATTTTTTAAAAGTCTTTCCCAAATAAGACAATGGGGACAGGAAAGGTACAGTTTTCAATTCTACAGCCAGGCTCTACCTACCAGGTAATGGGTCCCTGCCGGACTGACTGGACCTCCCCCACTGGTCAGCCCGAAGCATGTGAAATTCCAGTCAATGCCCCATACTGCACATTTCCTGTTGGCCTGTAGAATAAAAAAAGAACCCATCATTCCTATGTTCCAGGCTCTCCCGGCCATTTCTGCAAGGGCTGCTCCTGCCCCCAAACCTATAGGGACCAGCTGGCAGTTGGATGGGAACTATCTACAATTTATTTCCTCACCCAACAAATATTTCTAGGTTACCTACTGAGACCGAATCCATGACAGGACAGAGGTAGGAAACGAAGGTGGAGTCTAGACTCTAACGTATGATAGAAAGTGATACCCACCTTCAGCTGCTGGGAGTTCAGTGAAGACTTCCAGTTGAGAAGAAGTAAGCAGAATGGAGAAAGCTCCTCAAGGGAGAGACTGCAGGAGTCCATCCTTGAGCAGCGGTTGTCAGTACAGATGGGAGCCAGCTCAGCAATCTGGCTGTGGACAGGCTCTTCCCACCATATTTCTACTTCATGTTCCTTCGTCCATTAACAGAGAAGTTCTTATGTTCTGAGTCACAGAGAATCTCAACTCCCTCCGGAAAAATGAACATGTACCAAAATATAGCACACAATTTCCAAGGATGCCCAGATTTTTCCAGGAACCTCACATTAAGAATCCTTACAATTGAGAAGCACCTGAGTGGCTCAGTCTGCTAAGCGCCTGATTCTTGGTTTTGGCTCAGATCATGATTTGTGTGTTTGAGCCCCACATTGGGCTCTGAGCTGACAGTGCAGAGTCTGTTTGGGATTCTCTCACCCTCTCTCTCTACCTCCCCAAAGTGTGCTCACTCTCTCTCATTCAAAATAAATAAGTAAACTTTAAAAAGAAAAGAGTCCTTACAATTGAATATTGTTGACAGACCCAATTTCGATAGGATTATTGAGAGGTAAACAAAATCTCCATTTATCTATCCTTTACATTTCATTCATGTTTTTTTTTAAGTTAAATAATAAATGTGGTCTATAAAACCCTAAATAAGAAAAGAAAAGTCTTCTTCACTTTCCATATCATTTGGAAAGCCCATTGATCTGAAAAGCGACACTTTGGGAGAAACCAGAGAGCCACCTGACTTGAGGCTGCCATATTTCTCATACAAAAGCCTGTCTGACCTTTTGTACCTTCTTTGGGCTGCAAATCCTGAAGCAATTTTTTCAAAAATCCAAAAAAACTGATGCTTTGAAAGAGACTTTCACAAAGGAATCTAAATCAAACCTTAGCGTTTCTCTGCTACAAAATCTGAGAGCCATGAAACCAGGTGGAGAGACTATGGCTGACTGGCATTCGTCAAAATGGGACAGTATGTGGCTCCTAGCTTTGCTCAGGTCTGCACACCAAACATATTGTGTGCGTTAAAAAAAAATTGAAGGAGTGGATGAGGAGTTTTATGATAGAACAAAAGGCACACTTCATACTACATTTCCTTCCAGAACACTGAGTATAACTGAAATAGATGTTTTAAAGATTAATTCGATTTACTCCTTAAAATATACATACAAGGTAAACTCACAATTTAAAGATATTAGATTCCAAATCCTGATAAAACTGAAAAATACTTTTAACATTTTTTAACTTTTTAAAAAAAGTTTATTTGTTTTTAGAGAGAGACAGCATGAGTGGGAGAGGGGCAGAGAGAGGGGGAGAGAATCCCAAGCAGGGTCTACACCCTCAGCACAGATCCCAATGTGGGGCTCGAACTCACAAACTGAAGAGAACTGTGAGATCATAACCTAAGCCAAAATCAAGAGTCAAACGCTTAATAAATTGAGCCACCCAGGTGCCCCTTAATTTAACTTTTAAGATAACTGTACATTCACATGCAGTTGTAAGAATTGCAAAGAGATCTTGTGGACCCTCTCCCCAGTTTTCCTGACTGATAACATCTTACAAAACCATAGCACAATCTCACAACCTGAATATCGACATTACTACAGTGAGGAAGCTTAACAGATCTATCACCAAGGTCACTGCTGCTGTCCCTTTAGCTACATGTGCTTGTCCTCTATCCCACCACCTCCTAAGTGCCTGGTAATTACTAATCTGTGTTTCATGTCTACAATGTTGTCATTTCAAGAATGTTATACAAATGGAATCATACAGTATATAACCTTTTGGCTTTTTGGCTCTTTTTTTCCACTCAGCATAATGCCCTTCAGACCCATCCAAGTGTATAAAACAGCTGTTTCTTTTTATTGCTAAATTACATTCCATGATATGGATGTACCACAGTTTGTTCAATCGTTCACATGCTGAAAGACATCTGAGTTGTTTCCAGTTTGGTGCTATTAGGAATAAGCCACTCTTAGGGCACCTGGGTGGCTCAGTTGGTTAAGTGACTGATTCTTAATTTCAGCTCAGGCTCAAGTCATGATCTCATGGTGGTTCTTGAGTCTGAGCCCCTGTCAGGTTCTCTGCTTCTCAGAGCCTGCTTGGGATTCTCTCTCTCCTCTCTCTCTGCCCACCACCCCCGTACCCCCCTGCTCATGCACCTATTCTCTCTCTCAAAGAAAATAAACATTTTTAAAAAATAAACATTTTGGGGGGCACCTGGATGGCTCAGTCTGTTAAGTGTCCAACTTTGCCTCAAATCATGATCTTGCCTCCTGAGTTCAAGTTCAAGCCCTGTGTCAGGCTCTGTGCTGACAGCTCAGAGCCTGGAGCCTGCTCCACATTCTGTGTCTCCCTCTCTCTGCCCCTCCCTCACTCACACTACTCTGTCTCTGTCAAGAATAAATAAACATTAAAATTTTTTTAAATAGGGGCGCCTGGGTGGCTTAGTCAGTTAAGCGTCCGACTTTCGCTTAGGTCATGATCTCGCGGTTCGTGGATTCGAGCCCCGTGTCAGGCTCTGTGCTGACTGCCAGCTCAGAGCCTGGAGCCTGTTTCAGTCTGTGACTCCCTCTCTCTCTGACCCTCCCCTGCTCACACTGTCTCTCTCTCTCTCCTAGAAATAAATTTAAAAAAAATTTAAAAAAAAAATTTTTTTTAAATAAACATTTTTGTAAAAAAGGAATAAAGCCGCTATAATCATCCACATATAGGGTTTTGTGTGAACATCATAGTTGTTGTTGTTGTTGTTAATGTTTATTTATTTTGAGAGAGAGAGAGAGAATGAGCACATGCTCATGCACACACATGAACAGGGTAGGGGAGCAGGGGTAAATGGCAAAGAGAGAGGGAGAAAGAATCCCAGGCAGGGATTCTTCTCCCTGACAGTGCAGAGCCCAACCAGCCATGAGATTATGACCTGAGCCGAAATCAAGAGTCTGCTGCCTAAATGGGTGAGACGTCCAGGTGCCCCTGTGTGAAGATCAGTTTTCACTTCTCTGGGATGAATGCCCAGGAATGTAATTGCCAGGTCACATCATGGTTGCATATTTAGTTCTTAAAGAACAACAAACTGTGGGGCACCTGAGTGGCTTAGTTGGTTGAGTGTCCAACTTCAGTTCAGGTCATGATCTCATGGTTCATGAGTTCGAGTCCTGCATGGGGCTCACTGCTGTCAGCACCACAGCCCTCTTTGGACCCTCTGTCTCCCTCTCTCTGTCTCTACCTTGCTTGAGCTCTCTTGCTCAAAAATAAATAAACCTTAAAAAAAAAAACAAAAAAAACAGGGGGGTACCCGGGTGACTCAGTTGTTAAGCATCTGACTTCAGCTCAGATCATGATCTCATAGTTCCTGAATTCCAATCCCACACTGGGTGAGCAAGAGCCTCACTTTGGGTGAACTCGAACCCTGCTTCCGGTAAGCCCTGCTTCTCTCTCTCTCTCTCCCTCCCTATGCCCCTCCTGGGATTCTCTCTCTCTCTCTCTCTTTCTCTGTCTCTCGCCCTCACTCATTTGTGCCCTCTCTGTCAAAACAATTTTTTTCATAAATAAATAAATAAAAAGAAAGAAACTGACAGACTGCTTCTGATTTTCAGAGCATCTGTACCATATTACACTCCCATCAGCTACGTTTGCTGGTCTGCATGTCTTCACCAGCAGAAATAGTGTTACCACTACTTTGTATTTAGCCATTCCAATAGGTATCTAATGATATCTCATTGCATTTTTAATTTGCATTTCCTCAATGGTTAATGAATGATTTCAACCTCTTTCATGTGCTTATTTGCCATCTATGTATCCTCCTCTTCACTGAAATGCCCATTTTCTAATTGGATTGTTTGATGTACTTACTGTTGAGTTTTGAGCGTTCTTTATATACTCTAGATACTAGTTCTTTGTCAGATATGTGCTTTGCAAATATTTTGTCCCAGACCTTAATTTATTTCTTCATCCTCTTCACATGCTCTTTCACAGAGTAAAAGTTTTCAATTTTAATGGAGTACACTTTATCATCTTTTTAATAGATCATGCTTTTGGTGTCAAGTCTAAGAACTCTTTGCCTAGCACTAGATCTTGAAGATTTTCTTCTGTGTTTTTGCCTAAAATTTTTATTTTGTGAAATCTATGATTAATTTTGACTTAATTTTTGTATAATGTGTGAGACTTAAGTTGAGGTTCATTTTTTTGCCTATGCAGTAGGCAAAACTTTAGACTTTTTATTGGATAAGGCTATTTCCATAGTAAGCAACTGAATCTTAAATTTGAAAGTCTTTTTCATCAGCGGTCTCAAAAACAAAACAAAAGGCCATCAGCTCTAAACTCATTGTCTGATGTTACATCTTCCTGCACCAGAAAGACTGTCCTCCAAACGAGAGAATTGGTGGATAAAAATAGAGTGATCCTTGGAAAGGTGAGGGTCTTTACTTCACTAAATATCAACTAAGGAGGGTTATAATACATACCCCTACTTTCACCTATCAATCTTAAAGAGCCAAGCACAGGAAAAAGGAAAGTTCAGGATCTTCTCCAAAATGGTCCCCAGTTGGTAAGGATTGTAAAGCTGAGGAAATATTTTCCAGGAAACCTGGGACAGGGACAGGAGTTCTCCATTCCTTCAACTGGGTTGCTAATTTTGATGACCACAATTTTCTAACAGTGATCTATTAACTCACGGTGGGCTCTGAAAATTCCTTGATTGATTCTGCAGCCCAGGTGAGCCAGCTCCACACATCCTGTGATCAGTATTTCCAAAAGACCTTGTTTGTTAACTCCAATAAAAAACAGAAGCTTGTGTCCATAGCCTTTACTGGATTACTCAGAGTGGGATGGGCGCTGATTCATTTCCAAAGGCTCTGATGAGCAGGCCAGGGATGTTTTCCCAGTGGAGACCCACCCCTCGGCCCCCAGCCCCTCCTGCTCCTCCCCTCCCAGGATAAACACAAAGCAGAGACCAAGCTCCCAGCGGGATGACCTATAAGTGACCCTTGGACTGACCTAACACTCTGGTCACTCTCACCGACAGATTTGTTTATCTTGGAACCTCGGAGCCTCTGCACCCAAAAGCTTCAGCTCTAGACTCCAAGTCCTCCCAAGTGAGCTGTCAGTCACAGCTTAAGTGCGTGTGGGACAGTTCACATGATAGCCCGAGTTTATTTACCAAAATCTGATGTTTATGCTGTCCAGCAACGAATAGGGGCCATGGGCTGCTGCATTTAGTAACTGGGGAGCCAGCTAAATGTCTCCATCAGGCATTAGCTCTTACACTGAAGAATTATCAGTGAACTCTGACAGCACATCTCCCCTTTAGAGATTAAAGATCCCAGGGGATCCCAATCTGGCATCTCCAAGGGAGGGGTCTGTGGTTAGGCCATTCCCCTAGAGCTTATTTTGCTGAAACATGAAGGGCAGAGCCACACTGGGACGAGGGAGGAGTTTGGGCCTCTAGCTCCAGTTTGTCACATTATGGTTTGTCTGATGGGACTACAGGCAAAGTTTACACGTGTTAGTGGGATCTTGATATTTATCTTAAAAAAAGATGTAGATGCTGTCTCTAGTTTGAGCACTGGATGGAGTGATCAACAAATCCAAAATCAAAGATAGGTGGGAAAATTTTACTAAATTACTTTCTAATGGATTTTGTTTTCCCAGATATGATCACTTAAGGAACCCCAACTGACACACAGAACCTGTCCTGCTGGTCATATTCCAGCGGTAATCAATCCCAAAGGGATTAAGTGTATTCAGAGGAGGGCATTCCCTATTACTCAAGCCCGCCCATACGTAGTTTCTTTCAGGGTGTGATTTTCCAATGTTTAAAAAAAGGCAAACGTGGACTTTTGCATAAATGAGGCCAAACCAAGACAGATGACAAGGTCGATTACAGAAGTGGGCTTTTTTCCCCTCCTAGCAGAAAATTTTATTTAGATCCGAATCCTCAAGGAATGCTTTTATTTGGAAGACCAGTTGAGGAGAGGGAGCACTGTCCCTTCAGAGGGCAGTGCAGAAAGAGTGCTCTCCTCCCCTTTTATCCCATTAAGCCCTGCTGGTCAGTGACTGAGAAGGCCCCTCTATTATCAGCCTTGGCTTAAATAAACCTTCTGCCTCTGCATCCAGCCGCCCCCCTCCAGGCCACAGGCCCATCCATCACTGTCACCTTTGCAGAGCGGCTGCCATGACAGTTCATGATCATTAACCAGCTCTGGTGTGCTTTGTGTTAAAGTTAAGACACATCAAACGCAGAAACTCCGCAGTTCCTTAAAGTTACAGGAGACATGGATGCTCTAGGGCAGACAGCAGCCAAACTTGACACACAGCTCTGACAAAAGGTGAAAATGAGGCCTGGGTAAAAGTGCCTCAGTATCCCTTCTCATTTCCCTCCCACACCCACTCTGGTGGGGTGGGGGTGGGGGTAGGCAGGAGCCTGACGTAAAAGGATCAGTGTGCAAATAGGGCTGCAGAGCCCTGATAAAGAAACTGTGAGCAAAGGACACAGCAACATGAGTTTTGAAACCATAGTCCCTGGCTGCCTTGCGAAGCGGCCCCTTCGTCTGGGTGCCTCCCCATCCCCATGGTAGAAAGCCTGCTCCCAGAGAGAACCCCCATGGGAAATTATCTCCCTGCTGTCCTTAGGCACACTTATCTTCTGAGCCATTTCATAAACTTCTTACCCACCGGCTCAAATCCCTGAAAGCAATGTTGGGTAAATGGTGTCTCTCTATTTCTTAAAAGTTTATAATGTATAAAGAACAGAGTGCACGAAAGACGCCTGTGTATTTGGGTGATCCTGCTTACATTTCATGATTTCTCTCTGGGTCCACTGTTTAATTAAGACATTTGCTTTTCTTATCATGACTTTTCTGCAACAGGCCCAGCTTAGGGAAATGACCTTGAGAGGCAGTTTGAGAAGGCAAGGGAGCTGGTTCTGCCAGCCTGTATTTAAAAATTAAATAACAAAGAAAAATAGACAAGCCGCCAGCAATCACCCTGCCATCAACTGAAGGAATATGCATGTAATTCCTCTATCCCTTTTTTCATTCAAATGACATTTATTCAGTCTCTCCCAGGAGCCCCAGGGTTATAAAGAGCAAAAAAAGAGGATTATAAACTCTTAGGGAGCTTGGAGTCTATGAAGACAGACAAATATAAGATCTACAATGGAGATAGGCACTGGGAGAGCTGAGAATGAAGAGGGTATCAGGACAGGATGCATCAAGAAGGACTTCCAGGGGGTGTGGCCAACTGGCTGGGTCTTGAGGTATGAACAGAACAACAGAGAAGGTGAACATAATGCAAAAAAGTACAAAAGTAATGATTGCTAGCATTTATTGAGCCTGTACTAAAATCCAGGCAAGTACGCCCAGCGTGTTATAGATGTGCACGGCAGCCACTGGCCACAGGCGGCTATGGAGCACTAGAAATGAGGCTAATCGGAACTGAGATGTGCCATAAGGCTAAAATACACAGAGGATCTCAATAACAAAGTATGAAGAAAAGAATGTAGCATATCTAAGTGATAATTTCATATTGATTACATTTTGAAATAACAGTATGTTGGACACAGTGGGTTAAATAAGATATATTATTAAAATTAATTTCACCTGTTCTTGTTTTTTAAAGTGGCTACTGAGAAAACAATTATATACATGGCTCACATTTGTAGCTCCTCTTCTGTTTCTATTGTTATAGACTGAGTGCCTTTAATCTTTCCAACAACCATAAGAGTTCTGTGCCCTGGTGAAGTTCACTATTGTGCCTACGCCACACAGCTGGTGAGTAGCAAGAAAAAGGTTTTCAAGGGTTCAGCACACGTTGGCAGTACTGGGGGGCTGGAGCATATCTTGTGGGTTTGGAAGGGGAGGCGGAGGACCAGCACAGCAAAGCAAGTTCATTTGATATATTTCTCTGTGTGTTGTTTAAAAGTTCAAACAATATAAAGGAACAGAGTGACATGCAAGGATCCCTCAACCCCAACCTGTTTGCCACCATTTTCTTCGTTGAGTGACGCTCAAGGCATAACATTTATATATTTATTTGTATTACAGGGGCACCTGGGTGTCGGTTAAGTGTCCGACTTCAGCTCAGGTCATCATCTCATGGTTCGTGAGTTCAAACCCAGAGTTCAGCGCAGAGCCTGCTTCAGATCCTCTTGCTCCCTCTCTCTCTGCCCCTCCCCCAAGCATCTTTCTCTCTCTCTCTCTCTCAAAAATAAACATTAAAAAATATATATTTGTATTATGTGTGTATATATGTAATAAGACATATATGTATGTATTAGACACATAACAAGTATATTTATATATACATATTTTATATATGTGTGTGTGTATATATAAAATCTTCGGTCTTGTACAAACGGTATGGCTCCTCTTTTAGCTGTTTTGTATACGGGGCTAATCAGATTTTGCTGAAGAAATTCATTAGCTTTAAAAAGTTTTTGGGGCACCTGGGTGGCTCAGTCGGTTAAGTGTCTGACTTCAGCTAAGGTCATAATTTCAAAGTTTGTGGGTTTGAGCCCCGTGTTGGGCTCTGTGCTGACAACTCAGAGCCTGGTCCCTGCTTCGGATTCTGTATCTCCCTCTCTTTCTACCCCTGCCCAACTCACACTCTGTCTCCCTCTCTCTCAAAAGTGAATAAACATTAAAAAAATTAAAAGCATAAAAATAAAAATACTTTCAAAGCTACTCTACAGTGTCTGAGACCCTCTGAGCTCAAAACTCCTTTGACTTTGAAGTATAATTTTATCTTTTGGTCCTGCTCTTCCACCGTATTATTGATCATCACTTTGATTTATTTGATGTGAAATTCTCCACCAAGAACAAGGCCCTTCATTACAGCATTGCTCCTATGGGAAAAATAGGATCTCGCTTACAAAAAGTCACTCTATAATATAGAAGAGTTCCTTGAACATAAAATATTCAGTTGCACAGTGCTTTTGCCAAATGTATTAATGAATACAATGGAAAGTGGAAATTGAAACAAAATTATTTTTTTACTTAAAAAGAAATAGGCTTTTGTTTTACCCTGTGTATCGCTATGTTCAAATCCCAGCCCGAGTTTTTTAACAGTTCAGTGGCCTCACGTGCATTGTTTAGCCTCTCCATGTTCATTTTCTCATTGAAAACATAGAGATAATAATATCTACCTCATAAGATTAGAAAGTATAAGTGAAATAGTGTGTTCAAAGGGCTTAGTTTAGCTCCCTGAATATAATAAACACTAAATAAACCTGACTTACTGTAATTAGTATTACTGTACTTCTATATATTAACCTCTACTAGGTATATGACATATAAAATGGGTAAATTTTATTACCCATCTCATAGTACTATTTCATGGGTTAAATAATATAAAACATAGTAAGCTCTTCTAGTATGGGGTGTAGTAAATATTTAGTATTATATTGTATCCTTATAATTTGCATCTTGTAAACTATAACCTTTGAAGGTTTTTTAATGTTTTATTTATTTTTAAAACATTTTTTAGCATTTATTTATTTTTGAGAGAAAGAGACCATGAGCAGAAGGTGGGTAGAGAGAGAGAGGGAGGCACAGAATCAGAAGCAGAATCCAGGCTCTGAGCTGTCAGCACAGAGCCCGATGCTGGGCTCGAATTCACAAGCATTGAGATAATGACCTGAGCTGAAGTTGGATGCCTAACTGACTGAGTCACCCAGGCGCCCTTGTTTTATTTATTTTTAAGAGACAGCCAGAGTGCAAGCAGGGAAAGGGCAGAGAGGGAGACAGAGGATCCAAAGCAGGCTCCGCACTGACAGTAGGTACCAAGCTCAATGCAGGGCTCAAATCCATGAACTGTGAGATCATTACCTGAGCCAAAGTCAGACGCTCAACCAACTGAGCCACTCAGGCATGCCTAATCTTTAAATTATAATAGCATGATGTTTTATATATATATGTTATATACTATGTTATATGCTCATAGTAATACAGCATTGTAAACTATAGCAATGTAAAAGTTAATTGTATTATCAAGCTTATATTCTTAATGTTATTTTTAATGTTATTCTAAATGGTCACTACTCTATAGGAGTATTCTAGCATCATGTGTGGCTTTTATGTTCATAAAGGTGATATTTAATATATCAAATCAATACTTAATATACCAAAGGGTATACACAGCTTTTCCATGCCACTCGAAGTCCTCATGCACAGCATCTCCTTAATTAAAACCTTCATCATACCTAAGACCAGATCAATTCTGGACACCGTTTTACAGCTAGAGTAACCACAGCTGCATCATCTATGGACATAATTTAAATCTCCAACAAGCTCCTCACTTAGGCTTAGGAAAGTAGTCCTCAGGTCCTGGCTCTAGTTTGTAAGTGCCTCTAAAACAGCCTGCTTGTGGCTCATGGTGCTCCAGTGCAGAGACTGGAGTAATTCAGGAAGTGAGCCGTGAGTCACAGCAGGCCAGTGGTCCAAGCAGGCTCTGAGAAGCCACTGCACAGCTCGGTGGCCTGTATGTCAATCTTGCCGAGGATTATGTGGTGCAAAGTGGCTTACATAACTACTTCCTGACTTTGGGTATCATTATGTTTTTATTTACCAGCCAGGAAAAAATTACTATATTTTCTATTCACTGTATTTCGAAAGGACAAAACTAGAGCAAATTCAACTGCCCCAGGTTGGAGATGCCCAAGATATAGGGGCGATGGGTCAATGTCACCACTGCTTTCACACCCACATGGCTGTGCTAAGAGACTGGGTCTGGGAGGGGTTAAGACCTTGCTAAGGTCCAGGTAGGGGCTACTGGACAGTGGTTAGACAGCATTAAGGATATTTGCCCCAAAGTCTTAATAAAATTCTACCCTAAGAGAGGCATCACTCTGTGGTAAGCATGACAGATGGACTTTGATAAAACTGTAAAGAGTAGGAAAAGAGGAAAGATCCTTTTCTTTTCTGCCGTCATACTGCAAACACAGCCAAACAAAAAAAATGTGAGCTTCGGGTAGACTGTTGCAGTTGGCTTGAAACCAAGCCCTGAGAAGCCCATATCCAAAAGGAGAGACACTGAGTTTCTGAATGAGTGACAAGGCTTTTATTGACATTGTGACATTCTATTTTGGGGTCTCCCCCAGGGCCATTGTTTATGGAGTTGTACTTCCCATGAGCCTGCACCTTTCCTCCCAGTGGGATTTTCTCAAGTCCTAACAGCATCCCCCTGAGGCAGGTGCAGAGAAGTGCTCACACTGCTTCCTAGCATGAAGGCTCTGCAGGTGACCACAGGGACAGTGGGAAGCCAAAGGGGAGACACTGCCGCTACAGTTGCCAGAGGGAATCACAAGCCTCTGCTCATCACCAGTTGGGACATGGAAGGGAGAGGTTAAAGGTCAGGAGGTGAGCATTACCTCTCCAGCACCTCCTCCACCCTGAGAATGATTCCTCCCACTGGACCAGCTCAGGGAAAACAAAGGAAGCTATAAAAAACTTGGCTTCGTAACATAGCCAATCACACCCACTACAACACACTTTTGGTGGACCCGGAAAATAAATATAACCATTTTGGAGGCAATTTGGCAGGGGCTATCAAAATGTGAATAGGTGTTTCTTTTGAGTCAGCAGTTCTAGAAATTCACTCTACCAGCATACTTCCCAGAATATATGAAAATATTCCCTACGGCATTTATATTTACTGTAGCTTCTTTTTGTAAAAGCAAAAGCTAGAAACAATCTAAATGCTTATCAATAAAAGGATACATTTAAATAAATTATGGTGCCTATAAATCTATGCAGTTGTTACATGGATTGAAATTAACCTATACAGAAAGACATGGAAAGATAGTTGAGATTGTTCCAAAACACACTTTCAAGACTATTAATCATACTCTGCCACGCCTGCTGTTACACTATTTGCATGACAGTAGAAGGCAAGGGTGCCTGAAGCAAAAAGAAATGAGTCTTCTTGAGTGGAATTTGTGGATATCCTGAGGCTACAAGAGAAGCCTAAGTGGAGATAGATATTCCCATGGGAGGCAGAAGCCACCCAGTGGAGGGAGCCCATGTTCTGCAGACCCCCAGATGAGGCTTCTTTGATTTCTTGCGGGTAAGGGAACAAGGGTACCTCCGGAGAATAGTATCAGATTATGAATGAAGCCTAATCCTGGTTCATAACATGCTCTTCATTGCCTCATGCACCTATTATTTGGTTAGTTTTGTTTTTAACTTGTTTTAATGTTCCTTTATTTTTGAGAGAGAGAGACACACAGAGAGCGAGCGGGGGAGGTGTAGAGAGAAAGGGAGACACAGAATCCAAAGCAGGTTTCAGGCTCTGAGCTGTCAGCACAGAGCCCAAAGAGGGGCTTGAACTCAAAAACCACGAGATCATGACCTGAGCCGAAGTCGGACCCTTAACCAACTGAGCACCCAGGTTCTCCCAACCCACCATCCAAAATAAATCAAGCAACTGGATTATAACTTTCAGCTAACCAGATGATGAACTCACTCTCTCGTATAGTTGTACTGACTATGTGCATTTTAAAGTATGTACTTTGAATGCTGACAAAAACTGAGGACTGATGGATGTGGGGGGGAGGGGGGGATGGGCATGGAGGAGGACACTTGTGGGGATGAGCACTGAGTGTTATGTGGAAACTAATTTGACAATAAACTATTTGTAAAAAAAATAAATAAATAAAGTATGTACTTTTAGGGGCACCTGGGTGGCTTAGTCGGTTAAGTGTCCGACTTTCGCTTAGGTCGTGATCTCGCGGTTCGTGGGTTCGAGCCCCGCGTCGGGCTCTGTGCTGACTGCCAGCTCAGAGCCTGGAGCCTGTTTCAGTCTGTGACTCCCTCTCTCTCTGACCCTCCCCTGCTCATGCTGTCTCTCTCTCTCTCCTAGAAATAAATAAAACATTAAAAAAAAATAAAGTATGTACTTTTATTTTAGTTTTAATTATAAAAAAAGGGAGTATTATGCTGTTTGTAATCTTTTGGAACTTATTGCTTCACTTACCCTAAGAGTCAGTCACACTGACTCTTCATACATTTCATTCATACACAGTCGAATGGTTCACACATTTGACTGTGTATAGGATTTGTCTACTCTGCTGGTGGTTCTGGGTTTTGCTGTTGTGAACAGGACTGTTTGGGCATTCTTTTTTTATTATTATTATTATTTTTTTTATTTCTAGGAGAGAGAGAGAAGCGTGAGCAGGGGAAGGGTCAGAGAGAGAGGGAGTCACAGACTGAAACAGGCTCCAGGCTCTGAGCTGGCAGTCAGCACAGAGCCCGACGCGGGGCTCGAACCCACGAACCGCGAGATCATGACCCAAGCGAAAGTCGGACGCTTAACCCACTAAGCCACCCAGGCGCCCCTGTTTGGGCATTCTTGTACATTGCTGTTATTGTTATTGTTTTAAGCAAGACTCGCTCTTTGGTATGTACCATGGAGTGGAACTGCCTGGTCATAAAGTTGGTAAATGTCCCACGTTAGGAAATAATGCCAATCACATTTTCAAAGTGGTTGTACCAATTTACACTCTCACTGGCAATGTGTTAGAGATCCTTTCTTGAGATCTGCATCCTCTCCAACATTTGGTTTTGTGAGACTTTTTGATTTTTGCCAATTGAAAGGATGTAAAATGTCCCATTTTACAGGTGTCATAGTGGACTTGATTTGCATTTTGCTGACCGCTGAGAATACTGGATCTCTCTCTCTTTTTCTTTTTTTATTGAGAGAGAGAGGGCACAAGTGAGTGAGGGCAGAGAAAGAGAGACAGGATCCCACAAGGGGCAGAGAGAGAGAGAAAGAGAGAGAAAGAGAGAGAAGTGGGGCTCCATCTAATGAACCATGAGATGATGGCTTGAGCTGAAGTCCGACTGAGCCAACCAGGTGCCTTGGGTATCACTTTTATATGTATGCTGACCACGTGTATTTTCTTTTCTGTCTTTTGCATTGAACGAAAGCAAGTCTTTTACTCGCTTGTTTGTGGTCTAAGTAAATTGTGTTGGTGCCTAAAATGGAAATTCCACGGGCAACATTTTTGAACGAAACTCATTTTCCCCTTCCAGGAGACAGGGCCAGAGAGACACATAGAATTGTAAGAAGCTGGCTTTGACAGAGTTCAGCAGAAGTCTGAGCATGAAATCCTAAACAGCCAGAGACACAGGAGCTGAGTGGGGCTGGGAGGTTAGGCCGGCTCCGTCAAATTCTTCCCCTTTCCTGCCTCTACTTACAGCGGCTGCAAACCTACACCCACCCCTCCCCCCATCCCCGCCTGCAGCCTGTGCCAGGGGCTTCCCTGCACTTTCCACAGCACCCTGCCAGGAGCCCTCAGCACCTACATGTTTGGTGTCGCTGCTGGTGGGAGCAGAACAGCAAGTTCAGATTTCTACCCAAGTCATTTGGCAACCAAAGCGGTAGCTTCAGCGCGGCTCTCCGGCCAGTAGGAAATGGATTTCCAGAGGTTTCTGAGTAGTGAGGGGAAGCACAACATACACAGACACACATTTTCCAATTCATACACAGGAAACTGCAGGTCCAGTTCTTTTAAGAAAAATAGATTGAAATTCAAGAGGAGATAAGAAAATAGGAAGCACAGAGCACATTCCAGCCCTGCTCCAGACCAAACCATCTGAACATCACAAATCACCCGTTCAGCCTGTCCTGTGCTACAGCTCGTCCACGCTGCCCGGAGCGTGCAAAGCCGCCCGCGCAGCGGTCCTCAACCAGTCAGAAGGGGTTGACCAGCTGGCACCTTTCTTTAGTTATCAATTAATTTCCTTCTTATGACGGCCTAGGTCTGTCTCCCCTCCCAGTCCTTCAGACTCCCGTTCTCATTCCTCCTTGGTTTGCCAACACCTGACATCAGCCTGTCTTCTCTGGTCACAATCAAGGTCAGGTCAGGGTGACCTGCTCTTACTTAGTTCCTGTACACTGTGTCAAAGAGCTCAAATGTTCTCTCTCTCTCTCTCTCTCTCTCTCCCTTTCTCTCTCTTGCTCTCTCTCTCTCTCTCTCTCTCTCTCTCACACACACACACACACCCACACACACAAAGTTACTATGTGAGGTGATGGTGGATTCCTTTCACAATGTGTACTTCTATCAAATCAACACGTTGTATACTTTATTTATTTACCTTTAAAGATTTTATTTTTAAGTAATATCTACACCCAACGCGGGGCCCAAACCCACAACCCCGAGATCAAGAGTCGCATTGTTTCACCAACTGAGCCAGGCAGGCACCCAGCATTGTACACCTTAAATATATGATGGTTTCATTTGTCGATCATACCTCAATAAAGCTGAAAAAAAAGTAAAAACAGAACAAAACAATGACAGCCTGGGAAGGACATGAGCCACCAAGAGGCAAAGGGAAGGTGAGGCTCAAATTCACGATGAAGACTTTGGTTTCCCTAACTTTAAATAGAAATCATTAAAAAAAAAAAAAGACTTGCATTGAGGAGTGGGGTGGGGTGTGCATGTGCGTGTGCACACATTTTTTTTTATTGTGGTGAAATATATAAAACATATAATTTACCATTTCAACCATTTGTAAGTGTACAGTTCAGTGGCATTAAGTACATTCACAATGTTGTACAGCGATTACCATCAACCATCTCCAGAACTTTTTCATCATCCCAAACTGAAATTCTATACCCATTATATACTAACTCCCCATTCTCTCCTCCCTGCAGCCCCAAGAATCACCATTCCACTTTCTGTCTCTAGGAATCGGACTAATCTAGGTACTTCACGTAAGTGGAATCAGACAATATCTGTCATTTTGTGTCTGGCTTCTTTCACTTAGCAGAATGTTTCCCAGATTCATCTATGCTGTAGCATGAATCAGAATTTCATTCCTTTTTAAGGCTGAATGATATTTCTTTGTACCTATATACCACATCTTGTTTATCCATTCATTTGTTAATGGACATTTGGGTTGTTTCCACCTTTGGCTAGTTGTGAACAACACTCCTATGAACATGGTGTACAAGTGTCTGTTTGATGAGTAGTTTTTTTTTTTAACATTTTTATTTATTTCTAGGAGAGAGAGAGAGCGTGAGCAGGGGAGGGTCAGAGAGAGAGAGGGAGACACAGACTCTGAAATAGGCTCCAGGCTCTGAGCTGGCAGTCAGCACAGAGCCTGATGCAGGCTCGAACCCACGAACCGTGAGATCATGACCTAAGCGAAAGTCGGACGCTTAACCGACTAAGCCACCCAGGCGCCCCTTGATGAGTAGTTTTTAAACATTTAAAATCATGTTTTCTTCCAATGCACAAACTGCTTAGTACCTATCTAAGGAAAAACTGACCAAGGAGCTAGGTTGCCCCATTGCAGTGAGATCAGTTTTAAAATAGGAGCCAAGGACGGTGCACTTTTTGGGTTCTGCACAGTTCCCATAATGCTCAGCATGGGGGGATACATGGACCACTAGGGACACAGGGTGTCACGTGGGTGCCTGCTGAGACGACCTCACAAAGGGCCAGTGAAGCCCAGGTTATCAGTTCTTGCCATGGCCTTGCCTTATCAAAGGGTTATTTAGCCTTCATTTTAGCCAAGTATTTTATAATCATTTACTAATAGATCTTTTCCATCATCAACAGCCATTACCCAGTATGCGGACATAGAGTATTTAGGGAAGGAGCCAATTTCATGCAGGGTTTATATGCAAATATGGGTATAAACACAGAGATCAAACCTGCTTTGCCCTTGGGAAATAATGTTTCCATTTAGCCAAGTGTAAATATTAAATTTGCTCTTCTGTTAGCAAAGCTATGGTTTTCAGGCTGGCATGTGGCCATTGTACCTGATCATGGTATTAAGAATCCACCATCCAAAAGCGTGACATTAAGACCATAAGCCTGCACTGACTCTTCCTTATGCCCTCCCCTTAGAGCTTGTAGCGGTAAGAGGGCAGTGGAGTGAGGAGCACAACTTCGTAACAGCTGACCCCCTCTTGCTGCGTAACCTGCCCCAATGACCTTATAATACCATCTACTCATTCAATAATGCCAGTTATAGAGCTTTCAAATCGCCTTCCAAACTGCGATTTTCCCAGCCTTTTACTGCTCGTTGGCATGCGGAATTATACAGAGTTTCAAATCTATTTTCTAAATAAATGAGCATATGTTATATTTAAAATGAAAGAAATGTAATACATTTTATTTGAATCATTTCTAACATATAAAAATGATTTGCATTAGTGGTCATATTAATTTTTATGCCACATATATTACATTATGCATTTTATATGTATAAGGTATTTCACAAGCTTAAGAATTACTTTGCATGTACTAGCTATACTTATATTGTTATTTTTCTCTTTTTTTGGCTAGTATTCCCATTATGCATTTCCATATTATACATGGAACTAGTGAATTTTCTTATGAATTCTAGTTATACATTTCTGGCCAAAGGAATAGAGTACCAGAAGGTAGCAAGCAGGTGCCAGAAAGTCATTTGCACAAAACTAATAGCATATTTTTATTTCACTATCTGAAATGGAAACTGAAAAGACAATAAAAGACAGTTACTCTGTAAACTTCGAATCTGCATTTTGCAGATTATGATTAGTTAAATCTTAATGACTTTAGGTTTGTTCATTAAGCATCTATTCAATGCCTTTTCTGCGTGAGACAGGTTACCAAGATGAGTAAGAACCCTGCCCCAAGGAACCTCACTGTCAAGTGATTCTATACACCAGCAGTTGGCAAACTTTGGCCCGTGGGCCAAAACCACCTCACATCTTGTTTTGTAAATAAAGTTTTATTGGAACACAGGCACACTCATTAGTTTATGTATTATCTGTGATTGCTTTCATGCTAGACGCAAGGTCGAACAGCTGCAACAAAGACCATATGACCCATAAACATAAAACAATTACCATTTAGCCTTTTACAGAAAAAGCTTGCCAACCCCTGCTCTTGAGGAAGGAACAAAATAACCTTAAATTTTGGAAAGTTCTGAGAAGACTTGGCCCCACTCCTAAATGCTCTGAGAACTCCAAAAAGAAAATGCTCTTGCCACTCAAAGTGCTATCCACAGACCCACAGCATTAGCATCATCCAGGTACTTAGAAATGCAGAATCCCAGGTCCCACCCTGGAACTGCTGAATCAGAATATGCAACTGAACATTTCCAGAAGATTCATATATACGTTAGAGCTTGAGAAGTACTGTTCGTGTTAGACAGGGTTCTCCAGAGAAACAGAACCATTAGGATGTGTGTGTATATGGAGAGAGAGATTTAAGGTGCTGTCAAGTCTAAACTCTGCAGAGCAGGCGGGTGGGCCAGAAATTCCAGGAGTTGATGTGGCACTCTTGAGTGAAAGGCAGTCTGGAAACAAGATTCTCTTTTTTCTGGAGACCTCAATTTTTTCTCTTTAGGGCTTCAACTGATTGAATAAGGCCCACCCACATTATGGAGGGAAATCTAATTTATTCTAAGTCTACTGATTCAAACATTAGTCACCTCTAAAGAATATCTTTGCAGCAACACCTGGATTGGTGTTTGACCAAATAACTGGGCTCCATAGTCTAGCCAAGTTGATACATAAAATTAACATTCACACATTTCTAGGTAGAAAACAGACAATTTGAACCTCACAGTGCTATAGGTGGGAAACTTGGATGTCAGGGAGAAATAGGGATAGACCTGTGACCCATATGTAGAGTTGGTGACAGTAGGTCTTCTGTAATCATCAAATACCCACTCTTACAATACACCTCAGGCAGGCATGTCCCCTCCTAGGCCCCATGCCAGGTCCCTCATATGTTAGAAAAAGATTGACACTGGATCCACACACACAGGGACTTAAAGAAGTAGTTAGAGTTATATGAGATCATACAGGTGGGACCCTGATTTGATAGGACTAGTGTCCTTATAAGAAGAGTAGGAGACGCGAGGGATGTGGGCACACAGAGAAAACCCCATGGGAGGACACAGAAAGAAGACAGCTGTCTACAAGCTAAGGGGCAAGTTCTTACCAGAAACCAAACACTGCCAACATCTTGATCTTGGACTTCCAGTCTCCAGAAACTGAGAGAAAATAAATTACTGTTATTTAAACTACCCAATCCAGGATATTTTGTTATGGAAACCCTAATAGCCTAATATTCTACTTAAAGTGTGGTCCATGGACCAGCAGCATCAGGATTGCCTGGTAGCTTATTAGAAATATGGGGTTTCAGACTCCATCCCAGACCATCAGAACCAGAATCTGCATTTTCACAAGATCCACAGATGCTCTGAAGAGCTCTGCTCTGAAGCACAGGATCCTTTCAAGAAGATGGAGGACATTTGAAAGGGATTTCTAAGAGATGGGAAAATGGATATAGCAGAGCTGTGTAGTGGGATGGAGAAGTTAGAAGGCTTCGCCTGGGGGCCTCTGTCTCCTCTGGGAGATCAAACATCGGTAGCTGATGCTGGAGAGAGCCCTAGAATCCAAATACCAACCCAGAGGACTTTTCTCTTTCTGACCCTAATGATTAGAATCTCTCCTTCTCAGAGCTGAAGGTGATCCTTCAAAACTATGTAGCTCACATCCTTGAGGGGACACTATCCTTGAAGTCCACTCTGTGGAAAAGAGAATGTGGCCTCCTCACTCCTAATCAAAAGCACCTTGCTACTGTTTAATTAGGCATGAAGATTCTAGCAAATAATTACAATTCTAATGGCCCATGGGTGGAGTTGGGTTTTGTTGGTGTGTGTGTGTGTGTGTGTATGTGTGTGTGTGTGTGTTCTTGTTCTTGTTGTTGCTGAATGCAGAGAAGCCAGTCCTGAGTTGGTCTTAGGAAAGGAGAGAATTCAGTCTGAGTCTCACAGACCTGAGGGGTGAACACACTCTCTAATATCAACCACATGTTCTTTGCATGTCTGATAGGGGTACTGCACTTCTCACTGCAAGTTTTCTTCTAAAGGTTACCATATGTCATAGGAATGTATCACCACCACGAATTGGCCATATAAGCAGAGAGCTTTAAATTACTGCACAGTCAGAGTGAGTTAATCTATGCCTTGATTATCTGTGTGTCTGGTATCTAAAGACGTCCCTGGCATGGAGCTGTAACTCATGACTGACTTGCTAATTTGAAATATAGATGCATGCCTCCCTTCCTATCCCCCTCTTTGCGTGTGTGTGTGCGCACACACACACACACACACACTTTGATGTACATTACAGTGGAATTTGCAAATGGATTGAACGTATTCTCGAATCTGTCCTCCATTAATCCCTATAGATATATTGCTGCCTGGAAGTTAGGGAATTATCATGCAGCTGAAAGTCACAGAGGGGAAGCTTGTAGAAGGGAAAAGGGGGTGGAGAAGATGGTGGAGAAAGGCAGATGAGAAGTAGGTGAAAATTAAGTAGCTGTTGCTTTGGTTGAAACCTCATGCTGTCTGGGAGCTGAACTAAAAGAAGGTTCTAGAGTGTGCAGCTCTACAGTCAAGTCTCAGCTTTACTTCTTGGTGAATGAGAGAACCTAGGCAAGTCATTTAATCTCTGGGTCTCAGTTTACTCACCTGCAAACATGAGAATAATAAGACTTTTCTTACAGAATTCTTTTAAGAATTAAATGAGAAGATAAAGAAAATGCACATGGTAAGTTTTCAGTGTTGATTTTCTTTCTTTCCTTCTATTCTTCATTCTACTAAAACAGAGATGTTTTCCACACACAATGCTGACAAGGTGAGGTTCTTTTCACCTGCCCAGTGAAAGGAGCGAGTATGGACAGATACAATGAGATGTCTTCAGGGACATTGATTGCTTTGCCTTGATTGTTCTATTGAGCTGCTCAGTATTTTTCACGTTATCAGAAAACATAATTACCACAGGTGGTAAACAATGGAGATTTGTTAACAAAATATAAAAGTAAAACAACAATAATATAATTGTTGCTTGTATACTGAAAATGTAGGTGATATTTTCTTTGTAGCCAAATATTTCATATACTTGGAATGCTTTTTAAATGTTTATCCAGAATGTTTCATGTACTTTGAATGGACATCTCAAGGTCTGGCTATTTCTGTTGACATAAATTTAGAAGGTAGCACCTGCAGAAAACTTTAGAGTCAGTAGGAGAATTTTTTTTTCTTAAAGCCCAACAGTACATTTTTAGAATGTCCTTGACAAATAGGGCCTCCCCAAGTAGAGCAGGTTAAAATTTCCTCTATTATTTCAGGTGTCAAAGACACTTAGATGAGAAATAATGTCCCTCCCTACATGAGAGGATCATGCTGGCGCTTGGTCAGCTCTGTGGCTCTCTGAGTGGAGGAGTAGCAGTCTAACTGGACCAAGAATGATGGCCAAAGCTGTCAGCTTTGTCAGCCCATCCCTGGACTTCAGGACTTCACAATCCCAGCCTCTCTCTCTCTGAGGAGCTGGAGTCAATAAAGAACCCAACTGAAATATAGTCATGCCTACTTCTGCCAACTTGTTCCCTGAATCACCAGAAAATAGAAATAATCTATTTATTGGACACTTAACTACATGCTGGAAATATGTGTTAACTCATTCAACCCTCAACCCAATCCTATGAGGTAGGAAATACTATGTTACACAGGTTAAAAATTGAGATTCAGGGGGTGTCTCAGCGCATTCTCTCTCTCTCTCTCTCTCCTTCTCAAAAAAAAAAAAAAAAAGAAAAAAGAAAAAAAGAAAAGAAAAGAAACTCAAAGAAGTTAATTGACTTGCCCAAGCTCAGCCTGCAGCAAGTGGTGGCCTGGGAATTGAATCTGCTCCCCAGATCAGAAGCATTTCCTTGGCTCCTTAGAGTTTTAATTTATAGCTGTTTTACAAATTCATTATATTTTCCTGGTCTCTCCTTTTCCTTCATATAAGATGACATCCAGGATGCTTTTCAAAATAGTATCCACACCTTCACCTAAGTCAGAAATGACTACCCTCTATAAGCTAAGGAAATTTAGTGATCTTGTTCCATTTTTTTAAACAGTCTTGCATTTTTAAAAAAATACCTACATTTCATCTTCTTCCTTTCACGTCTCCAATCTCAGAAAGCTGCTGCTGTGGCTACCATCTCCTATGAACTCATCCATTTGTTTGAATGTCCACTGAGGGTTTGCTCTGAGTCAGGCACTGTGTTCTTCCCCGGAAAGACAAATATTAATCAGTTCCCATTCTCAAGGTGCTCTCAATCTAGTGCGGGCAAGCAGTCATGCAAACAGACAAGTTCAATGGAGTTTTATATGCTTGCGGCCACTATCATATACTTTTATACACTCTTACACAGTTATGGTCAAAATGGAGAAGCACAGAAGGTCCAGAAATGACATTAGTTTGAAAGCATTGGCGAATGGTTAACATTTCAGTTGATTCATAATGGTTGAAAAGATGATGCCCAGCTATCAAGGTAGGGGGCAGGTATTTTAGTAGGAGGTATGATGAGAAGGCATGATAGAATCTGGAGTATTTCAAGCATCACCTGTGACTTTGGGACATGGGAAGCAGAGAGGCATAGGTGATGGGGGAGGTATTGTCCAGCCTGGGTATGGCTTTTGTCCCTTGCTCAGCTCTACACTGTGGACACGGAGGTGCCATGGAGATTTTACAAGGGGAGTAACATGATGAGATTCTTCTCTCTTTTTTTTAAATTTTTTAAATGTTTATTTATTTCTGAGACAGAGAGATAGAGTGAAAGCAGGGGAGGGATAGAGAGAGGGAGACAGAGAATCCTAAGCAGACTCCATGCTGTGAGCACAGAGCCCGATGCAAAGCTCAAACTCACAAACTACAAGATCAAGAGTCAGAGGCTTAGCCAACTGAGCCACCCAGGTGCCCTGAGATTCTTCTTTTAGATGAGATTCTTCTTTTAGAAAGATCCCCTGGTAACCCTGAGAACTATTGCCAAGAAGAGAGAAAGTGATGAGAGGGAAATTGAAGGCATGGTCATACAGTCATCCAGATACAGAATGAGCTTGCTGAAAGGGGATGGAGGCAGGGGACATGTTTTGAAGATGTTTCTGAGTTAGCAGCGGCAGGATGGAGAGTAGCCTGAATGTGAAGGATTCAGGAGCTGAGTTCAGGCCAACTCTGACATATCTTACTTGGGAGTCTGGCAGATGGTGGCAATATTGAAAAAAACAAGGCATCTATAGGAAGAGTAGGTTTGGAGGGTTAGGGAATGTGATAAGGAGTGTGAAATAGAAAAGAAAAAAAAATAGGTACTGATACCTGGGTCCTACTCCCAGAGATTCTGGTGTAATTTGTCTGGGGGATAGCCTACATATTAGGATATTTTATTTCATCTTTCTAGGTGATTATAATGAGAAACCAAGTTGAGAAGCACTGTTATGAAAACTGAAAAAGAGAAGACAAAATTCTCAGAAACACAACTTAAAAGACCAGAAGAATAGCACACCTGTCCATTTGTAGAGTATTGATCAAATTCACTTTGTGGTTCAAAACTCAGCACCAGGCTCCAAGTAAGGTGGAGAAAGCATACTCCACCCTGTCTCTCCCACTGAATGCTGCTATAAACCCAGGGAGAATGCATGGCCAGCCATTTGAGAACTCTGTAAGGTAAATAGTAGCAGATGGATTGGAAGTGGAGACCAGAGGACAAAGTACCTCTGAATCCAGGCTGAGTTTACCATATTGTTAGCTTTGGTGTTGCCCAGTCTAGACTTCAGGTATCCTGAAACTGGAAATGGGCTCCAGAAAAACATTCTAGTTCTGGCTTAAGGAACAGGAAAGTGGTCTTCTAATATTCAAGAGACTTGGAGAAAGTCCCTGTTTTCTTTCTGGTTTTTCTTCTAGGTGGAGGACTGAAAAGGGGACCCCAGGAACCAGAAAGTACTGGGACATGATAAAGAGCAAAGACTTTGGGAAAGTGACCCGATAAAGTTGTTCATAACCCCCCTATGTGGCACATGTATGAATCTGACCCTGAACAGTATACCAAAAGCTTCTGGATGGAACCATAAACTGAGATAGACCACCACCCACATCCCATATTGGCCACCAGGTGGCACACACATGCAAGACAGATCTGAACAGCACTGCATAGATCTTAAAAGTAGAACGGACTGTGGAAACCACAGCCCACAGAAGGCTGGTTGGAACTTACAATTGCTTTAAACTGTAAATTGCTTTTAATTTCGTACCAAAGTAAAGAAATTCACATTCTTCATTGGATATAAATAAGACCGAGAGACCTGTAATATTCAAAATATCCAGAATCCAGTACAGAATTACTTGACATATGAAGAACCAGAAAAATCTCAACTTGCATACTAAGATGATGCTGATGTTGGAATTACCTGCAAAAGACTTTAAAGCAGCTGTTTCCTTTAAATGAATGGAAAATAGTTCCAGTAAAGAAGAGGAAAATATAAAAAAAAAACTCAAACAGAGGTTTTAGAACTATAAAATACAATAACTGAAACTTTTTTTTTAAAGATTTTAGTTTTAAGTCATCTCTACACCCAACATGGGGCTCAAACCTACGACCCTTAGATCAAGAGTCACATGCTCTACTGACTGAGCCAGCCAGGCACTCCCAATACCTAAAATTCTAAAACTCATTCATGGGCTCAATGGCAGAATGGAGATGATAGAGGAAAGAGCCAGTGAGTGTGAAGACAGATTGAAAGAAATTCTCCAGTCTAAACCACAGAAAGAATAAAGATTTGGGGCAAAAATAAATAAGCCTCAGGAATGTGTGTGACAACATCAAAAGGCCTAACATTTGTGTCATTAGAATCCCAGAAGTAGAAAGAGTAAAATGCAGTAAATAAAAATTTTTAAAGAAATTAATGACTAAAACTTCCCAGATTTGGTAAAACACATAAAACCTACAGGGCTGGAAAATTTCAGCAAATCATAAGCAGGATAAACACCCTAAACTCATGCCTAAAAACATAATCAAACTACAGACAAAAATGAAATCTCACAGCCAACTAGAGAAAAACAACATATCACTTATAAGGAGCCATGACCCAAAAAACTGCAGAATACTTTTTCAGAAATGTAAGCCAGAAGGAAGCAGAAGAGCATTTTAACAATACGAAAAGGAAGGAATTGTCAACCCACAATTCTATATCCAGCCAAATATACTTCAGGAATGCAGGTATAACAAAGAGAGTAGAATTTGTTGCCTACAGACCTTTTCTGAAAGTACATTCTTCAGACAGAAGAGCAATGATACCAGGTGGAAACTTGGAACATTAGGAATGAAGGAAG
Organism: Hyaena hyaena; assembly: GCF_003009895.1. NCBI lineage: Eukaryota > Metazoa > Chordata > Mammalia > Carnivora > Hyaenidae > Hyaena > Hyaena hyaena. The sequence continues at coordinate 4,986,031 of NW_024080646.1, forward strand.
AGTAACAGATATGGTGATGTTATGAGTAAATACAAGAGACTTTCTTCCCTCAAGCTTTAAAAACTTTGCTTGATGGTTGAAAATCAAAGGTATAACATTGTTTGATAATATGTATGTAGGTGTAATATAGAAAACAACTGTAAATAAAGTCAAGAGAGGATAGGTAAGTGGCACCTGAGTGGCTCAGTCGGTTAAGCATCTGACTTCGGCTCAGGTCATGATCTCACGGTTTGTGGGTTCGAGCCCCGCGTCGGGCTCTGTGCTGACAGCTAGCTCAGAGCCTGGAACCTGTTTCAGATTCTGTGTCTCCTCTCTCTCTGACCCTCCCCTGCTCACACTGTCTCTCTCTCTCAGAAATTTAGACAAAGAGAGAGAGAAGATAGGCACAATGTGGTGGCAAAGTTTCCACATTCCACTTGAAGTGGTAAAATACCATGAAAAGGTAAGGCTGTTTTTTGTAATTCCTAGAGCAACCACAAAAGATATTATTTAAAGAGATACAGTGAAACACACATACACACACACATACAGTATATAAATAAAATAGAATACTAAAATGATTCAAATAACCCAAAGGAAAACATGAGATAGGAAACAGAAGAACAAAAACCAGAGACGTTGGGGGGGGGGGGCGTGGGGGGAGAAACAGAAAATAATGGTAGGCTTAAATCCAAACATATAACTACATTAAAGGCAAACAGTCTAAACAAAGCAATTGAAAGAGATTGGCAGAATGGATTATTAAAATCTGTTTTATAAGAAAGTCACTTAAAATAGTATAGGAAGATTGAAAGTAAAAGGATGTAGCATCTATCTCATAAAAATGAAAACCGGTCCACACAAAAATCTGTGTGCAAATGGTTATATCAGGCTTATTTACAATAGCCCCAAACTGGAAACAACCTAAAGGTTTTTCAACCAGTGAATGGTTACAAAATTGTGGATATCCATACCTTGGAATACTACTTAGCAAATAAAAGGAATGAGCTACTAGCACAGCTTAAATAATGGAAATTTATTCTATCCTAGCTCTGAAGACTGCAACAATGTAGATAAATTTCAAGGGAATTATGCTGACTGAATAAAGCCCATCTCTAAGGGTTACATACTGTATGATTCCATTTATATAGCACTCTTGAAATGACAAAATTATAGAGTTGGAGACAGATTAGTAGTAGCCAGGGGCTAGGGAGTGGGATGGAAAGGAGGTGGCTGTGGCTAAGAGGAGCACAAAGGGACTTAGTGGTGGAGCAGTTTGGGGTCTTGCCTGTGGTGGTGGTCACGTGCCTCTACATATGAAAAAGTTCCACAGAACTAAATACAAACACACACACACACACACACGACTGCATATAAAACTGGTAAAATCTGAAAAGGTCAATGGATGATATTGACATCAATTTTCCAGTTATGTTATATAAGATTGCAATATGTTGCCACTGGTGGAACTGAGCTAAGTTTATTAGTTTGCTGCTGTAACAAATTTCCACAGACTGGGCAGCTTAAATAATGGAGATTTATTATTCAGAATCTAGCTCTGAAGACTAGAAGTCCAAAATCAGGTTGTCAACAAGGTTGGCTTCTTCTGAGGGCTATGAGGGAGAATCTGTTCCAGATCTCTCTCCATAGCTTATAAATGGCTGTCTTCTGTCTGTGTCTTCACATCATCTTCCCTGTATGTGTAGCTCTGTGTTCACATTCTCCCCTTCTATGAGGACACCAGTCATAATGGATGAAGGACAACTCTAATGATCTCACTTTAACTTGATTACCTCTACAAAGACCTTATTTACAAATCCTTATGTTCTAAGGTTCTGGGGGAGTTAGGACTTCAATATATGAATTTTGTAGGGAAAGCAGCTCAACTCTTTATAGGTATATATATCTTTTTTTTTTTTTTTTTTTTTTACTATTTCTTACAACTGTATCTGAATCTACAATTATTTCAAAATAAATAAGATAAAACCAGAGAGGGAGGCAAACCATAGGAGACTCTTAAATACAGAGAACAAACTGAGAGTTGCTGGAGTGCAGGTGGGTGAGGGGATGGGCTAAAGGGACAATGGGTATTAAGGAGGGCACTTGTTGGGATAAGCACTGCATGTTATACGTAAGTGACAAATCAGTGGGTTCTACTCCTGAAACCAATACTACACTGTATGTTAACTAACTTAAATTTAAACAAATATATTTAAATAAATAAATAAATAAATAAATAAATAAATAAATAGTATTAAAAAAGAGGAAAGAGGAAAAAGATGAAAAGAATTATAGTCCTACAAAACATTCTCTGGTCATAATGGAATTGGACTAGAAATCAATGACAAAAAGTGTCTAAATACTTTGGAATTCAACAGCTTACTTCTACATAATCCTTTGGTCAAAGAGGTAGTTTCAGGGAAAATCAAAAAAATATCTTGAACCGCATAATAATAAAAAATACACCATGTCAAAATCTGTGGGATGCAACTAAAGTGTTGCTTAGAGAAAAATGTGCAGCATTAAATGTTTATATGAAAAGAACTATGTTACATCTAAGCTGTAGGATATCACCAGGTTTTAAAATATTGAAGGTACAGAAATGTACCTATGTATTATTGGATGTAAAACAGTGAACACTCATAATATAGTATGCTACCCTTGATGGGAAAGAGAGAAAAGCAGAATAAGTCACATTTGCTTGTTTCTGCGTAAAGAAACACTGGTAGCATGTGCAACAAACTAAAGTCGTATCTGTGTGGGTGGAGGAAAACGGAGCACATAGGAAAGAGGTAGGAGTAAAATTTTTCTTGTTTTTTTTTTTTTAAACAGTTTATTGTCAAGTTGGTTTCCATATAACACCAGTGCTCATCCCCACAAGTGCCCTCCTCCATGCCCATCCCTCCCTTCCCCTCCCTCCCACCCCCATCAGTCCTCAGTTTGTTCTCAGCGTTCAAGAGTCTCTCATGGTTTGCCTCCCTCCCTCTCCCCACTATTTCCTCCTTCTTCTCCCCCACGGTCCTCTGTTAAGTTCCTTCTAATCCATCTATATGTGCAAACATATGGTATCTGTCCTTCTCTGCCTGACTTATTTCGCTCAGCATAACACCCTCAAGGTCCATCCATGTTAATACAAATGGCCAGATTTCATTCTTTCTCATTGCCATGTAGTATTCCATTGTATAGATAAACCACATCTTCTTGATCCATTCGTCCATTGATGGACACTTAGGCTCTTTCCATGTTTTGGCTACTGTTGAGAGTGCTGCTATGAACATTGGGGTCCATGTGCCCCTATGCATCAGCACTCCTGTATCTCTTGGGTAAATTTCTAGCAGTGCTATTGCGGGTCATAGGGGAGTTCTATTGTTAATTTTTTGAGGAACCTCCACACTGTTTTCCAGAGGGGCTGCGCCAGTTTACATTCCCACCAACACTGTAGGAGGGTGCCCGTTTCTCCACATCCTCGCCAGCATCTAGAGTCCTCTGATTTACTCACTTTAGCCAAGAAGTAGGATTTTTCAATGTATACTTTGTTTCTGCTTTCCACTTAAAAAAATGAGGTGAAATTCATATAACATGAAATCAACCACTTTAAAGTGCACAACTCAGTGGCATTTAGTAAATTCACAATGTTGTCCAGCACCACCTTTACCAAGTTCCAAAACATCTCATCACCCCCAACAGAAAACCCTGTACCTGTTCAGCAGTCATTCCCCATTCCCCCTTGTCCCCAGACCCTGGCAACCACCAAGCTGCTTCTAACACCATGGATTTCCCTATTCTGGATATTTCACATAAATGGAATCATACAACATTTGTTTTGCATGTGTGTCTAGCTTCTTTCATTTAGCATGTTTTCAAGGTTCATCCACATTGTAGCGAGCATCAATACTTCATTCCTGTCTCTGACTGAATAGTATTCCATTGTATGTATATAACACATTTTATTTATTCATTTATCTATCAATGGATCTTTTGAATATTGTGCATAATGCTGCTATGAACTTTCTTGTGCAAGTTTCTGTTTGAGTCTCTGCTTTCAATTCTTTTGGATATATACCTAGGAGAGAAATTGCTGAATCATATGGCAATTCTATTTAACTTTTTGAAGAACCCCCAAACCACTGTTTTCCACAGTGACTACACCATTCTACACCCTCATAACAGTATACAAGGGTTCCAATTTCTCCACATATATATCAAGATTGGGGCATCAAGTGGCTCAGTTAGTTAAGCGTCCAACTCTTGATTTCAGATCAGGTCATGATCTCATAATTCGTGAGATGGAGCCCTATGTTGAGCTCTGCGCTGACAGCATGGAGACTACTTGGGATTCTCTCTCTTCTTTTCTTTCTGCCCCTTCCCCACTCATTTTTTTCCTCTCTCTCAAATAAAAATAAACTTTTAAAAAGCCATTTATTTTAGCTGTATAGTTTAGCCATCCTAGCGGGTGTAAAGTGGTATCTCTTGATTTTGATTTGCATTTTCCTAATAACTAATAATGTTGAGCATTTTCTCATGTGCCCACTGGTCATTTGAATATTTTGTTTGGTATTATTTTCTTTTTGTGAACATACTACCTATTAGAAACAAAAAGTAGGGGTGTCTGGGTGGCTCGGTTAAGCATCTGACTTTGGCTAAAGTCATGATCTCATAGCATGTGAGTTTGAACCCTGAGTCAGGCTCTGTCCTGGAGCCTGCTTCAGATTCTGTGTCTCCCTCTCTCTCTGCCCATCCCCCAGTCGCACTCTGTCTCTCTGTCTCAAAAATAAACATTAAATTTTTTTTAAAAAAGGAAACAAAAAGTAAATCGATTTTAAAAGGTAAAAGTCTGGCAGGAGAGAAGGACAAACTAGACCACTATGGTACATAGAATAATAGTCCCCAAAGATGTCCACATTCTAATTCCTGAAACTTGTAAATATGTCACCTTACCTGGCAAAAAGGAGTTCACAGATGTGATTCAGTTAAGGATTTTACCAGGGGGAGATTATCCTGGATTCTTGGGGTGGGATGATGTAATCACAAGGGACTTTATGAGGAGTTAGGCAGGAGTCAAAAAAGGAGATTATGATGATGCAAGCAGAGGTCAGAGAAAAACAGAGACAGAGAGACTTGAGAATAGTACACTGTGGTCCTTGAAGATGGAGGGCGGGGGCCACAAGCCATGGAATGCAGGCAGCTTCTCAAAGTGGAAAAGACAAGGAAACAGATTTTCCCCAGGAGTCTCCAGAAGGAATGCAGCCTATCAACACACGAATTTTAAAACTTCTAACTTCTAGAATTATCAGACAATATATTTGTTTAAGCCACTGAGTTTGTGGTAATTTACTATAGCAGCCACAGGAAACTAATACAATCACAAATGTCCTGCTCCCTCCAAAAGAAACTATCACCTGAGCCTCCTTATCAGTGTTTCTGAATCTCACATGTCTGCTAAATCCCAGAGGGGAAAAAATGAACCACAGAGGGTGAAGCTGCATAGTCCTATGATGTGCGAAAGATGTCCATAACAAAGCAACCCAAGATTTGTCTCCTACACATCTCCAGAGGGAACACTGAGCCCTAAGTCTTGTTGGATAAAGGTACGTGATAGAAATGACTCAAAAGTCTCCTAAAAACTAGAGAAGATCATTACCCTTTACAGACATTGAGCAAGATCTGCAGACCGAAGCCAGTGGACTCCTGGCAGCATTATTATCTTCAGGTGGCAGCTGCAAGGCCAAGTTTAAAAGCTTCCCTCCTTTTCATTCCACCTCCCTTCCCCTTTCCCAGAGCTCAGCTGTAACTGGCAGCACCTGCCCACCCACAGGTCATTCATCAGCTGAAATGTCTGCATGCGGTTTTGCTTCATGTCTATCCTCTTCCAAAGCCCCAAATATGCTTCACATCTAATGCGTGTAATATGTTCACTTCATGGAGTTGGCCCATAGAGGGTAACTGCACGTGATAAAAAACCAATATCAGGTTGGGTGGCAGGTCCAAATAGCTGATGGCCTATAAATTTTTTCCAGCTCTTTCTGCTTCAGATGGATGAGGATACCACCATTACTATCACCACCTTCATAGAAAAGACAGCTTTGGATCTAGGCCAGCTATGACATAAAAATCCACTTAAAACTCATTGAAGAAGCACTTGAAGAATGTGCGTCTATGGTTAGGGGATAGGCCCGAATAAAACAATGTAATATTTCTTAGAAACCAAAAGGAAAAGGTTACTATTTACAGGAGTGGGGGGAAACTACTCAGTATCACTCCAAAGGACCCCCCTTCCAGACGTTAAGTTTGGGTAGGATTTACCCACCTCCAGCTCAAGATGTGAGCCCTGATTGGTTAGAGCCAATCCCTTATTTCATCCCCTCTGCCACAGTGATTGGTTCAGGGATAGCCATCCAATGCAGACCTCAGCCAATCAACATGGCATTTCACCGCTTCTGGTTTAGGGTGTGACAGCGCATAACCAAATATGGCTTCGTTAGAAGGAAACCCAGGATTTCTGGTCCACAGATGAGGGAGAAACGTTCTTTCTTTCTATGATGAGGAAGGCTGGATTCCTGTACAATGAGGGTAGCCATCTTGCAAGAAGGATGAAAGCAGTCTAGGATAAAGCCAACATCTTGAAGGGCCTTGGTGATATGATTGGGCAACTGGATTAAAACAACTTTGAAGCCTGCCCTCTGAGTTTTCAATGACACGAAGCAATAAACTCTCTTTTATTTAGGACAGTGTGTGTTAGGGTTTTTCTGCTTCCAAATGACCTCATCTAAACTAATGCACTCACTCACTATGTGCCAGGCACTGAGTAAAGGGCTTTCACACATTCTGTCTCAATTCATCCTCAACATAGCCCACTGATGGAGGTTTGATCACCCCTTTTTCCAGATGTCAGGTGTTGTATATAACTTCAAACTATTGATGAAGGGTGAGGCAGCAGCATTTTGTTTCAGATCGTCTGTCCCTCATTCAGATGACTTCTTTTTTTTTTTATCTTAAGTATTTCTCTTTTTTTAAGTTTATTTACTTTGAAAGAGAGAGAATATGAGTGAGAGAGAGGATCTAAAGCAGGCCACACATTGACAGCAGAGAGCCCGATGTGGGGCTTGAACTCACAAACCAGGAGATCATGACCTAAGCCAAAGTCAGACAGCTAACTGACTAAGCCACCCAGGCTCCCCTTATCACTTAGACTTCTGCTTTCCACCACATTCTCTGGCTCTACTGTAATACCTGTGGCCACAGTATTTCGGGGAGACCCCCCAGCACCACCCTCTTCAAAAACTCTACAGATATGCCCCAGGAGAGATTGTTTCTACTGTCATATAAGCTGTTATATATCAGTACTGGCACCCTGTTTTAGTAGTAGTTGAGTATTTCTTACAAGTGTTGATAATTCACTACACGAAATAGCAATTAATAAATCCCTCATTACAGAGGCATTGCAGGAAGATCTTAACTCCAGATCCCTTTAACTTTAGCAGAACTTAACTCCAAGATCCCAAAAGTAAACCTCTAATATGAATGTATCTAACTTTTTTAAAAATTTATTTTTAAATAATCTCTACACCCAACGTGGGGCTCAAACTTACAACCCAAGATCAAGAGTTGCATGCTCTACCAACTGAACCAGCCAGATGCCCTTATCTAATTTTAAATATAAACCTGCTACATAAGAAGTCATTTAAAATTGTTTTCCCATTGGAAAATTGGAAGTTCATGACATGAATCTATATCCAATTCAGAAAGGTCTGTGAGTAAGATCAGACTTGGAGACAAATAACTTGAACAGAAGCTAAGGGCTCTGTTCTTTGCAATATGGGATCCTGAAACCATACCACACTAATGATGAAACCAGCACCTCTTCTAATGGGGCTGAGCCTGTCCTTGGATTGCTTAGCCACAGTTCCCAAAAGGAAAAAAAAATAAACTAAAAGTTCTCACTGCAAAAAGCATATATGTGGATATAATTTCTTGAACAATAGCAAAAGAGGTTTTCAGCCTGCTCAGAAAGAAAAGGCTTCAGAGGATATTGAACCAAACCTTAGGTCTGCTGCTAAAGTACCCTACAACAGCCCCACTCCCAGCTTCTGCCTGGCCATCACCACTGATAGGAAATAGGCTACATTTCATGATGCCCAACCCTATTTCAGACATTTTTATCTGATCCAAAGTGCCCTGTATGTTGAACCCAAATCTGTATCTCCCCAAGGAATAGGCTCTAAGTTAGACAGATTTGAGTTCAAATGATTATTCTACCAATTCCTCCTGGGTGAACTTGGGCTGTTTCTCAACCTTTCCAAACTCCAGGCTCCCTAGCTATAAAAATGGAGATGGTAATTCCTCACTCTGACCATTAATGTAAGGTTTTAAAGGAATAATATATATAAAATGCATAGCAACTGTTCCTGGCCTAGTAAATTTCAACAAGTGACAGTTATTATTAGCAGTCATGGAGTGCATGCCTAAGTCTGAGTAGGTCTGCCAGTTGTAGTGGAAAAAAAACCCAAAAACCTTGGCGTGCCTGTGTAGCACAATCAGTTAAGCATCTGACTCTTGGTTTCAGCTCGGGTCATGATCTCATGTTTTGTGAATTCAAGCCCCATATTGGGCTTTGTGCAGGGTGTGGAGCCTGCTTGGGATTCTCTCTCTCAAAATAAATAAATAAACTTAAAAAAAAAAATACTGAAAACCCAATGAAATTTGAATTTCAGATAAATAACCAATTATTTTTTAGTATAATTATGTTCTGTGTAATATTTGGGACATATTTGCAGCAAAATATTATCCATTTTTTTTATCTGAAATTCAAATTTCACTTGGCGTCTGGTATTTTATTGATATTGAGCTGGTGGGACCACCCAGATTGAAGCAGAGGTGGGATAATGAGGGAACAAATCATGAGGTCAGAGAAGGGAGCATACACAGGAACAGGGATATGGCTGGAAACCCATGACACCTATAAAGACATTTACATCAGGGTACCTTTGGCCTGATGTGGAGCCAGACCCAGTTGCTTAAATGGACATGAGCTATATGGAGAAGTCGTGATTCACAATGGTTCACTGTCTCTCCCTTCAAAGATTTTTACTCTCGTGAAAAAGCCAATCATAATAATCACCGCTTCAGATGGATCACCATATAATTTACTATTTACAACTCTTACATTAAGGAAATTTGAGCACAAAACTTACCAAGTCTCTGCTTTTTCCAGACTCTTTTATTCAACTTTTGAAATATTTAACAGGCACACATATTGTCTCAGTGATAGTAATTGTGGTGGAGGATATAAATTGAGGCCAAAACAGGACCCCGCCTACAATGACTCCACTCATTATCCAGTGCAATGGTCTCCAACATTTTTAAAAATTTTTTATTTACCCCATCGGTTAATGAAAACTGAGCAGATACCCCCAGTTTATGTAAATTTATTTCTATTTATTATTATATGATTGTTTATATTAATCATATATAATCATATACACATCATATATAATAGTATATAATCTGATATTTGTTTATATATGTAAATATACATAATATGTAATAAAACATAGTTATTTACTTATATTTTTATACTTAGGGGCACCTGAGTGGCTCAGCTGATGAAGTGTCCTACTTCAGCTCAGGTCGTGATCTCACGGTTCATGAGTTTGAGCCCCGTGTTGGGCACTGTGCCGATAGCTCAGAGTCTGGAGCTTGCTTCAGATTCTGTGTCTCCCTTTCTTTCTGCCCCTCCCCTGCTCATGCCCTGTCTCTCCCTCAAAAAGTAAGTAGCATTAAAAAAAATCATATTTATGCACTTAAAAGAATACATTCTTATGTAAATAAAGTATCCATATGAATAAACACAAAAGGGAGGTGATAAACAATGTAAGGGTAAGTTATAGCATTTTCTTCCCTCAACCCACCATCAACTCTCTTGCTTACCCTCTGGCATGCTCCACTTGCAGTTTGGAAGTGGATAAGAAGGACCTTAAGCAAATAATTTGCAGACAGGGTGCTAAGTCCTATAACTGGAAAGAAACTGGGCCATTAAAAAAAGCACAGAAGGAGTAGAGAGCTGTACTGGGGAGGAAAGGGAGACTATGGAAGGGCAGCAACATTTGAGTGAGACTCAAGGATGTGCAAGTCTTTGCCAGCAGACTTGGGGGCAGGAGTTGCTTTCCAGGCAATGAAAACAGCCTTCTCAAAAGTGTGAAAGAGGGTAACATACTCAGAGAACCAGAAACAACTGGGTATGGTTTAAGCACAGAGCATAGCTGTTAAAAGAAGAGTCAACTTCTGTGAGAAGAGTAGAGTCTGGAGTGTGCAGTGGAGATCAAGTCTAGCAAACACTGAGAACCTGAACTCTGAAATGATTTGCTCACATTTACATATTGGGATGATCACTCTGATAAAGGAAATTTTAGAAAACTGAATTAAAGCAGTAAATTACATGATAGATGATTATGTCCAATGACCATTTATCCTAAGATTACCAGATGGTTTCATATTAGAACATCTATTAACATGGAAACTTAGATTATATTTTAATGTTTGTTTATTTATTTATTTAGAGAGAGAGAAGCACAAGTAGGGTACGGGAAGAGAGAGACGGAGAGAGAGAATCCCAAGCAGGCTCTGTACTGTCAGTGCAGAGCCCAGCATGTGGCTCAATCCTGTGAACTGTGAGATAATGACCTGAGCTGAAATCAAAAGTCAAAGGCTCAACGACTGAGCTCCCTAGGCATCCCAATTTAGATTATTTTTAAAATAAAATATTCATCCCAATAGTTGCTAAAAATCTATTTTTTATATAAAAAATAGAAAATAAAAAAATAGATTTCCAACTTTCAATACTACTAGCATCCTCCTTTCCTTATTGAAGTGTAATTGACATAGAATATTATATTTAGGACATTCTTAAACAATAAAGAATATCTTTTTTAAAATATTTATTTTTATTTTGAGAGAGAGAGAGAACTGGTAGGGGAGAGGCAGAGAGAGAGAGGGAGAGAGAGAAAGAATCTCAAGCAGGATCAACACCATCAGCATAGAGCCTGATGAGGGGCTCAAACCTCTCAAACTCATGAACCATGAGATCATGTCCTGAGCTAAATTCATGCCCTTAACTGGCTGAGCCACCCAGGTGCCCCGACAAGATGCATTTTTTTTTTTTAATTCTATTTCAGAGAGAGAGAGATAGCGTGAGCAGGGCAGGGTCAGAGAGAGAGGGAGACACAGAATCTGAAGCAGACTCCAGGCTCTGAGCTGTCAGTACAGAGCCCGACGTGGGGCTCGACCCCACAAACCGTGAGATCATGACCTGAGCTGAAGTCGGACGCTTAACAGACTGAGCCACCCAGGAGCCCCAAGATGCATCTTAAGAGAGGCAGCTACTCTGGAAAAATATCCATCCCCTCCCCTTTGGTAGCTGCACTTCACCCCAGCCAGAATGCCATGATATTAAGGTGGAGGAAGTGGATGACAGGAGTCAGCTGGAGGAGTAGGTAACAGAGGCCAGAGGCCCCCTGGAGACGGGGACATATCTGTGATTTTCCCCAGGGTGTAGGTGTGGGTGTCATATCTGAGTGCCAGGCTCTCCTCTCACAGGTCAGCTGGAATCCTGAAGGAGCTGACACCTTGAGCCCTGGGTGACAGTTCTTCAGAGGAAATGGAGGAGGCCGCTTGCCTCCCATAGGAAAGAGCCTGGGTGACAGACACCTTTCAGAGAATTACCAGCACTAACGTGCGCTCACAGCCACTGTTTCCAGAGAAAGCATCCAGCCTTGCAATTCCAGGGAGAGGCTGGGAAACTGAAGGCCTCTCGTGAATTATGAGCTGGAAAGGCACGCCACTCCTCAGCCCTTCCCCAGCAGACACTGGCCCCATTGTTGACGAGCAGTTTAGCAGTTACTCTAAAGTGGCTAAAATTTGGCACATCCTCCAAGGCCTTTCCTGGTCAGATCAGGTGACCATTTTCCTGAGCCCGGTAGAGAAAGAAGGGATTACCTGCCACCTCCCCGCCCCCTCGGAGGCAGGTGAGAGAAAATCCATTTAACTCACCGGCCCGCTGTCAGTTTACAAATAAAACATGAACTATAAAAGCCGCCTTTGTTCAACTGAGGCAGCCATCTTGGCGGGGGAGGTTTAGATTAGCAATTTGTCCTTTGTCAGAGAATTAGTAGAGCCTCATTGTTTTACTGTTTATTTATCAATTTGCATCTTCTAGCAGTTTCCACCCAACTCAAGGCCCCAACTCCCCTGTGTCCCTGCTCATTTTACCTCCGCTGCCAAGGAGCTAACAAAGGCATAACACCCTAGCCTGAAATGCCGAAACTCCAAGAAAAACTCCTTTACCTTTCCTTCTGCTCAGGTTCAAACTCATTGGCCTTCTCCTGTCTGCAGAGTGGAAATTGCAGCCCTGGCAAAGGAGGAAAGATGGTTCATCCAGACAAAGGAACCCTTCTCCTCACCTGTAAAGGCTCCTGTCTCCAGCACAAGACTCTGTGCTCCATCAATACGGTGGATTACAGAGTCCTAGTTTTGATGCCAGTGGGTCCTCAAGTAGTTGGACAGGTCTCACCATGCCAGGAGGTTTCCTTTAGATTTTGCCAGGGTTCTGGAGGATCGGAGAGGGGTGGGGATGGTCTCTGTGAAGCCGACAATATGCTGCACTGAGCTATCTGCAGAGGCTGACCAATTATCGTCACATTCTTCCCAAAAAGAGATTAAGTATTAAGTACCCAATTGTGCACGATTCTCTATAGGGGAATCTATACCATTCCAATACCTCCTCACCTAGAATATTTTGACCTACGACTTTAGCTTCCTCCTTTGCTTTAAAAAAAATCAAATACATTTTGGGTTACCTGGGTGGCTCAGTCACTTAAGCATTGGACTCTTGGTTTTTGCTCAGGTCATAATCTCACAGTTCATGGGACTGAGCCCTGTGTCAGGCTGACAGCAAGGAGCCTCCTTGGGATTCTTTCTCTCTTTCTTTCTCTCTCTCTCTCTCTCTGTCCCTCCCCTGCTCTCACACAGTCTCTTTCAAAATAAATAAACAAACTTTAAAAAAAGATTTGTTAAAAAAATTTAAGCTCTATTTTTTTTCAAAGCTACAAAATAGTTTTTCCGAATGAATTGTTATTTAGGGCCAAATTACATCAAATAAAATAGGCAAACTATTCTCTCACATTGGCCACCCCAAGGTATCTCAGAGGAGTGTGCTCATTCTGCAGGACACAGTTTGAAACTTCTGGATTAATCCTCTGGCTCTCCCAAATCAGGCTATCTCTTTTCATTTTTCCATTTTCCCAACCTGCCGTGTTTCCACCAGACACTAACCCTGGTCCTCCTTTCTGTCTCCTTTCTTGCATTTTCTAAGCATCACCAGACATTCTGGAAAGATTTCTTCAACATTTTCATCATGTCACCTCTCCACCATTGGTAAAACATTCGAAGTCTTTGACAACTTGGCCTTCATTTAATATTTTAGTTTTATCCTTCACTGACCCCTAAACAAAACCTTCAGCTCCTGCTAGTCTTAACCACTTACTATCTTTAAGCACAGCTTGCCAAGACCTACCTCCTTACCCTGGTGGAGGCTGATCTACACAGTGAGGACACACTTGTCCATCTGCAGCCAGCACTATCTAGATCCACTTCAACCTTTAAAGTCTAACCCTCCAAGTCTTCAAATTTTTCTACTCTATGGCATCTTCCACACACTGTGTGCTGGTATATGGCATAGTGTGTGTGTGTGTGTGTGTGTGTGTGTGTCTGTGTGTGTGTGTGTGTGTGTGTGTGTGTGTGTTGGGGACTTGGGGTTGTGAGCTCATATTCTGTAGGGCTTTTCCTGTGTGAATCCTATGCAGCCTGAGTTGACAGTATATTTCTCCAGATCCATTTTGCATTTGCTTCTACCAGGTGCCCCAGGAGTAATATCACTGAAACACAATCTTTACACTAGTCAGTTGACTTGGGGCCACTCCTGGACCACATTGGTAGCGTGAGTTTAAACCCCAATCCCCTGCGAGGCATCAATAGTTATAAATTCTCACAGGACACATTTTATTCCAACTGATTTCAAGCCAAGCTCCTCCCTGTCTTACTTTGCTGGTGGATTAATTTCCCTCTTCAATTCAATCCTTTCAGTGAGAGTATGGCCCCCTGAGTGTCCCAAATCTATGCCGGTCTCAGATCTCCTCCAATCTTTGGGTAACAAAAGTCACACCTCTGGGTTAGAGAGACCACCAATCCTATCTCAAGAGAACCCCCACATGAACTCAAATGTCTACCATGTTGTTTTTTCAGTTTCCTCTGGTGTTTTGTTTTGTTTTGTTTGGAACTTGGGGATTTTCTTTACATTTTATGAGTTCATTTATTCAATTTAAAATATTTGTTTTTTTAATCCAGAATTCTCTATGTTTTGTAGGGAGAAGGGAGCAGAGTTCAGGCTATTAAGTGTGCAATATGTATGTGATTGTTTCTTCAACCACAGTATATATTCCCACATATGTTTCTTTGTATTACACACAGAGCCTCTAAAACTGTGCCAAGCACATAGCAAATGATCAACAAATGTTTGACAAATTAATGAATCAATGAGTGGCATTTTTGCTCTTTCATAGAAAGAAGGCACTGCTTTAGAGTCATGAGGATCAATCCTGACTCTCCCACTAACCAGCTATATAACTTTGGACAGATCACTTCTCTGAACCTGATTTTCTTATATGCAAACTTGATACAATGCCCGCCTTACACGAGAGTAAGGAGGATTATTATGTATTTCGTGCAGTGCCTGCCTACCACTCAGTTATCATGTGGGTGTGGAGGACACTCACTGAATGTTTTCTTCTTAGTGATAAACGTTAGTCTGATAATAATAATAATAATAATAATAAAACCTTCTGTTTTTCATTATGAAAGGCTCACCATCACTTGCAGCTCTAGACTGGAACCAAAGACACAGATACTTAGGAATGTCTGCTAAGAACCATAACACATTTCCTAATTCCCTCGAAAACCTGATCAATCAAGTGATTTTCTTTTCAGAGAACTTCAGAGAAGTAGAAACAACTTTCTAGGCTTTCTTAGTAAGGCAGAAAGAAACATTTAAGCCTAGATCTATCTGACTTATGTTAGATACCATAAGCTGATTAGACGGTAGAAGGGCAAGTATCACAAGCTGTCTGCAAGAGCTTGATTAAGTGGTTGTAGGAGCAATTTGAAAATAAAGACCAAAGTCGTGGCGCCCGGGTGGCTTAGTCGGTTAAGCGTCCGACTTTCGCTTAGGTCATGATCTCGTGGTTCGCGGGTTCGAGCCCCGCGTTGGGCTCTGTGCTGACTGCCAGCTCAGAGCCTGGAGCCTGTTTCAGTCTGTGACTCCCTCTCTCTCTGACCCTCCACTGCTCACGCTGTCTCTCTCTCTCTCTTTCCTAGAAATAAAAAAATAAATAAATAAATAAAGACCAAAGTCTACACACCCAATCTCCTCTGCCATCCCAAATCTCCACGAACCCCAGGCAGCCTAACCTTCACAAGTGCCCTGTTCCCTAGCCATCTAGCCATCCTGAAGACCTCCAAAGCAGTGATGGAAATGTTGTCTCAGCTTCCTCTTTTCTCCAAGATGTTGTCAAGGTATTTTGCCACCTACAATGGGAGACAAAAGGTCATGGAAGATGAGAAAAATGACAAGGATCTGTTTTTCCCTCCAAATCCAGACTAAGAAAGAAAGAATCACATTAGTATGAGAAGATGTAGTAGCAAACTGGTTAAGGGCAATGCTTCTGATACAGTCAGCCGTGGATTTGAATTCTATCTCTACCACTTATTTAGCAGAATGATACAAGTGAATTACTGAGCCTTAGTTTCCTTGCCTATAAGATGGGCATAAGGATTTTTATCTCACAAGGTCACTGTAAGTAATTAAACAAAATAACATGTGAGGGGCCCCTATGTGGCTCCGTAAGTTAAACATCCCACTCTTGATACTGGCTGAGGTCATGATCTCACAGTCATGGGATTGATCCCCGTGTCAGACTCTGCCACTAAGTGTGGAGCCTGCTTGGAATTCTCTCTCTGCCCCTCCCCCACATGTCTCTCTCTCTCTCTTTCTCTCTCAGAAAAATAAATAAATAAACTCAAAAATAAAACCAAATAAATAAATAACATGTGAGATGCTCTTACTACTACCTGACACTTAGTAAGCGTTCAATAAATGGTAGCTCTAACACCAATAATAATCGAAATTTTAAGAACTTTGCATACATTACCGGGTGTTATATGTAAATGATGATTCACTGAATTCTACTCCTGAAACCAATACTACAATATTGTAGTATTGTAACTACTACTTAACAATGTTAACTGACTTGAATTTAAAGTAAAAAATTTTTTTTAAATAAAATAGGTTTATCAGCCAAATGGCATCTTAAAAAAAAAAAGAACTTTGCATGCATTAACTTATAATTCTCAACATTCCTATGAAATATAAACCCTTATTCTGGTCTTACAAATGAAAAAACTGAGGCCCAGAGTGTTCAGGCAACTTGCCTACGTTCATACAACTAGTAAGTAGCACAGATAGAATGTAAACAAACTGGGTAGTCTGCCTGTGGAATCTGTACTATGCTTCTGGCCATTATCATTATCATTGTGAATGTCAATGTCAATACCATTAAATGGTGGTGATACTGGGGGAGGCAGAGACTCATATAGGCAGGCAAAGAAAACAAGAGTTCTAAGTTCATCCACTAGGGAGTCCTCAGACTAAGCCAGGAGATCATCATAGTGGGGATGAAAATCTGGGCACCCGCAACCAAGCTTCCCAAAGAGTTTAGAGCCTCTGAAGCTAGAAGGGAAACTTCTTGCCCAAAAATGAGATCTATGCTCCAAAAAAGATGAAAAAGTTCCAAGCTTCAGGGAGACTCCTGAACAGTCCCCAAGTCCTTGCGAACAAATGTATGTTAGGTATTATGGTAAGCACCATGTGAGGTTTCCAAAGATGTTTAACTAGGAGCTTCAGCCTTAGAGAGGAAACATACTATCACCCATTAAAGTCAATGCTTGGAGAAAACTTCTTGGCGAACATTGAATTTGGCTGGCCTTGAGAAACAAAACAGTTGTGGACAAGTAGGAACGTTCAGGTCAGCGGGCGCCTGGGTGGTTCAGTTGGTTAAGCAGCAGACTTCTGCTCAGGTCATGATCTCACTGTTCATGAGTTTGAGCCCCATGTGGAGCCCTATGCTGACAGCTCAGAGCTTGGAGCCTGCTTCAGATTCTGTGTCTCCCTCTCTCTCTGCCCCTTCCCCTCTTGTGCACACTCTTTCTCTCAAAAATAAATAAGTAAACATTTAGAAAAATGTTCAAAAGGACCTCCTTTGAACTGCCATCTCTCTGGCTTCATTGAAAACAACTTTGGTTCACACAGTGGCCTACTCAAGGCAGCTGTGGCAGGAGAATAACCCGCAACCATTCTGGGTTAGAATAACCCATTCTGGGTCAGCAGAGTCACCTGGTCTGAAACAAACCAAATTTCTCACTTCCTTAAGAACATCACTGGGAAACACCAGGGTGAAAGGTTGATTTGGAAATAGCTGGGTTTCTGGCCCTGGAATTTTTCTGACAAGATGGATTCAGGAAAAATAAATTAATCTGTGCAGCAGGGTCAGCTGTGGAATTGTGAAAGAATGCTGGCCTTCATTGCAGGAAGGGAAAGTGCTCACAAGCCCTTCAATGAGGGTGCAGGGCTTCAGGAAATGCTGTGTCCTGGCCTCTGCCCCACCCCCTCCACCGAGGGTAGTTAAACCGGGATCGAGCGGGAAGGAGGCCCCTCGGCTTTCTCTTCTGTGCTGCTCTGACAGTGAATACTCTTGTTTACTCTCACAGAGAAACCTTGGTCCTGTCTTAAGGTAGAAAGAATTAAGGTTGAAGATATTTTGTTTCAATGGAACTGAATTGAGATGCATCTTGAGAAATTCTAAAATTCAGCTTGGAGAAAATAGATTAAAATTATAGCAAGAATGTTAGACAGTTTGAGAACCACTACTCCAGTAGTCATTCAGTTTTTAAATACATAATCATTTTATAAATGATTTCCTATAAACACCTATGTGTAATCAATATTTTTACTTTCCCTGCAAAATGGAAAGAATCTTAGCACTCTCCCGAATACTTTCTCCCGTACATTGATAATAGAAAAGGTTTTACTGATAGACTGTTTAATATATTGTGCAACACAACAAAACCTTTCTGGAATTAATTAAAAATTTTACTTCTTTAAAAATTTTTTTTTTACTTCTTTGCTCACCGGCATTTTCTGTATCATAAGATATAATAATACAGAATATCAAAGATACATTAAAATGAGAGTTGTTTTCTTTTTGAGATTTATTTTTAATTTTGTTGCAGTACTTCCTTGAATTTTTTTTTTCAAAATGGGCTCATGGGTAGGACACAGGTATTTGCATTGTCTTAGTCCCCTTGTTAAGTTTTGATTATTTTAAAAATCAACCCTACTTTTTAGAACAGTCTTAGGTTTACAAAAAATCATGAAGATATTACAGTTTCCACATATCCTGTACCCAGTTTCCCCTTTATTAACATCTCACATTAATATGATAACATGCGTTGGGCACCGGGGTAGCTCAGTCAGTTAAGAGTCCAACTTCAGCTCAGGTCATGATGCCCCAGTTTGTGGGTTTGAGCCCCACATCAAGCTCTGTGCTGATGGCTCAGAACCTGCTTCCAATTCTGTCTCCTTTTCTCCTTGTCCCTCTCCCTCTTGGGCTCTGTCTCTTTCTCAAAAATAAATAAACATAAAAAATTTTTTTTAATATGATAACGTTTGTTATAGTGAACTGATACATACATTTTTAATAACTAAACCCCATATGTATCCAGAGTTCCGTAGTTTTTTTCAAATGTTTATTATTTTGAGAGAGAGAGTGTGTGTGCATGTGGGGGAGGGACTGGGAGGGAGAGAGAATCCCAAGCAAGCTCCACACTCAGTGCAGAGCCCAACTCGGGGATCAATCCCATGACTGAGATCATGACCTGAGCCGAAATCAAGAGTTCCATACTTAACTGACTGAGCCACCCAAGCAACCCCAGATATCCTTAGTTTTAACTAATGTCCTTTCTTCCCTACCCCCAAAAAAGGCAAAAAATAATAAAACAAAGTAGTAATTTAGAGTGTAAGAACTATCCTCCTTTTCTTTTTATTTTAATTGAGAATGAGCCCAGGAAATGCGGAAAATGTTCATGCTTAACCAAAGTATTTCTCTATGTTAGAATTGTATTTTCACTTATTTAGTACTGGGATCTTAATATGCAGTTTATTCAAACCCAGCACCAGGAAACAGACAGCGTATTCAAGGAAAACGAAAATCAGCTGCTTGCTCCAGAGTTAAGATGTCCTTGGAACCCTTCAGCCAGACTGCTGTGAGTAGGATAATCACAATTCCTGAAGCAAAATGCAGGACCATCATCTGGCAGTGGGACAGAAGAATGGAACAATAAGTAATTCTCCTACCACTTACATCTACATTTTCCCTGGAATCATCAGTAGAGAGAGACCAGAAACCCCAGAGAAAAGAAAGGAAACCCAGAAAGAACAATGAAGGATGTTCTAAGCTAAGAGTTGGGAGAAGCTAACTCATTTCCTTTGGAAAAGTCATTAGTATGCAGGACAGAAAATAATCCCTAAAATGCATTTGAATGACTAATTTAATGAGATTAAAGAAAAAAGATGGCCTATTGATTTATCATTCAAATCCAATAAACTATCCAGGTCAGGTTATTCAAAGCTCTCCTGAACTGAAGAGTCAGGGTTGAGTGGATACAAAGTTGGATATGAATATGCAGGCTCCTTTTGAAAGGTTCTCTTAGCTGGCTAAATGTGCTGCTCCCCCAGGGAAGAAAGGACAGGACACCACAAGCCCACAGCCCAAGATTTTCCCAAATATACAGCACAATTCAATGTAAATGCCAGAATGGAACTGACAAAATGCTGAAATTGGACAGATATACCTCATTGGTTCTTACATATATTTTTAATTTTTTTAACGATTATTTATCTTTGAGAGACAGGGGCAGAGTGCGAGTGGGGGAGGGGCAGCAAGAGAGGGAGAACAGAATCGGAAGCAGGCTCTAGGCTCCAAGCTGTCAGCACAGAGCCTGATGCAGGGCTCAAACCTACCAATCTTGATATCATGACCTGAGCCAAAGTGGGATGCTTAACTGACTGAGCCAACCAGGTGCCCTCACTGGTTCTTTTATTTAAACAAGGATCATTCTTTTCATTGAGATACAGTTTACATACATTAAAATTGACCCTTCTTAGTGCACAGTTCTGTGACTTTTGTCAAGTGTATCATGTAATCATGTTACTACTTCCACAATCAAAATATAGAACAGTTCCATCAGCCCAAAATACTTCTGCAGACCCTTTTGTACACAAACACTCCCTGTCCTCAACCTTCACAGCCATTGAGCTGTTTCCTGTTCATACAATTTTACCTTTTCCAGAAAGGCATAAAAATGAAGTCATATGGTACATAACTTTTAAGCCCTGGCTTTTTACACTTAGCATAATGCACTTGAGATTCATCTATTGTAGTGTGTATATCAGGAATTCATTTCTTTTTCTTGTTGAGTGATTTTCCAAGGGATGGATAATCCTTCACTAGTTGAAGAACATTTGGGATTTTTTTTCCAGTTTGGGGCAAACATTTACATAAAGGTTTTTGTGTGAACATAAGCTTTCACTTCACCTGGTAAATACCTAGAAGTGTGATTGCTGAGTTGTACGGTAAATCTAAGTGTCACTTTATGAGAACTATGAAACTGTTTTCCATAGTGGCTGCACCAGTTTGTGTTCCACCCAATAGTGCAGGAAAGTTCCAGTTGCTTCCCATCCTCACCAGCAGTTGGTACTGTCAGGAGTTTGGTTTGGTTTTATTTTCTAATTTTAGCCATTCTAATAACTGTGATACTTCTTTGTGGCTTTAGTTTACATTCCTTGATAACTAATAATGATGAACATCTTTTCATGTGCTCATTTGCCATCATGGATCTTTGGTAAAGAGACCAAATCTTTTGCCTATTTTTAAAATTGGTTTATTCATTTTCTTATCAGTGAGTTTTGAGGTTCTTTTACATATTCTCGATACAAATCTTTATCAGACATGTAATTTGCAAAGATTTTTCCCAGTCTGTGGCTTGTCTTTTCACTCTCCAAACTGTGTTAAACAAGGATCTTTTTACTTCAAATTATACTAGGTTATGAAACAGCATGAACAGTCAGTCATAAAAGGGTGTGTGGTTTGTGTTTGCTTTACTACCTTCATGATAGAGACTAGAAGAATCGGTTGTTCTTCTTTCAGGGCACTGTCTTGCTCCCGTCACAATCTTAGGAACATGCCCTGCTACACGGTTGACACTCAGTAGAGCCGCATTGAGTGAATGATTAATGCACATGGAGGGAAGGCAGGCACCAGAACTTAACTACCAGGCTAAGAATTTTATTTCCTTTATTTTTAAAAATTTTTTCTAATGTTTATTTATTTTTGAGAGAGAGAGATAGAGTGTGAGTGGGGGAGGGTCAGAGAGAGAGGGAGACACAGAATCTGATGTAGGCTTCAGGTTCTGAGTTGTCAGCACAGAGCCTGACTGGGGGGTCTAACCCACTAACAGGAAGTCATGACCTAAGCCAAAGTTGGACACTTAACCGACTGAGCCACTCAGGCGCTCCCAGGCTAACAATGTCCCAACTGGTGGGCAGTTGGGAAGCACCAAAGGATTTTGAACAAGGAAGTAATTGAATGGAATTTGCATTTTTGGAAATCTCATACTGGAGGCAGCATAGTAAATGGAGAAGAGGAGTGACACCAGCAGGGAGACTAATGAGAAGACCATTGAAATTTTCCAGGCAGGAGAGGATGAATACCTAACAAACAGACTTAGCAGCAGGGACAGAAGGCAAGGGGCAGATACATGAGATATTAAATCGACAGGATATAGTTTTTCCCCAATAGCATGTGAATTTGAAAAGCTCTGACCTCTACTGTTATGAGAGAGAATGCAGGAATTTGTGGGGGACTCAATGTGCATATATAATTTTTCCTCCTAGACCCCATGCAAACTTATACATACCTCCTCCTAATTAGCTCCCCAGCCAAGTCTCTTTTCTGAAAGAAAAAAGTGTCCACTTGCTTTTTCTACTTCCTCAACTCCATTTTATGCCTTTTGAACTTGACACATGAATGAATCACAATTTACTTTGAATCAGAAGCCCAAGTACATTCTACTAGGATAACAATATTATTGAAATTAAGTAGGTAATTTCAACACGAATGTACGAAACAAGTAATCCCCTCTATGTGTGCTACCCAATCAAATCCTATAAGTCACTTCTCCCTGTCTTTATCTGTTCAGTCAACAATCCTCCAAATGCACACAAACATTGACATTTGAGGTGTCAGGACTCAGGGCATATAGAGTCAGGATGTTGCCTTGCAGGCATCTACTTCCAGTGGACTCTCCAAGAAAGTAATGGGAAATGTCAGGAGGTGGGTATTGTCCCTAAATTATCATTTGGTAGGACAGTAGGAAATCTTTAGGGAGACAATTATTATATTCCTAATTTAAGTGCCTTTGAGACAATGCCTTTGGCACTGGTCTTTTCTGCCAGCTATTGTTGATGTCCTGGTTTACTGTCAAGATAACAACACCTGGAGCTTCTACTCCTGGCATTGCATTTCATAACTCTGAAAAGTTACTTAATCCCTTGGCCCCAGCGTCTCCATCCACAGATGAGATTGGACTAGAGCTAGATCATCTTTAAGGTTCCTGATTAAACAAGATTTTGGTTATAAACCTAACTTTGGAGGAAACATCCTCATTTATAACCATTGATCTTAGTGAATTAGGGCAATAAATGTCTTCCTGAAGATTTAAAAGAGTGAATCCTCCTTTATTGTACCAATGGGGCAAATCAATACTTTTGTTGCTCCACTTACTACAGTTAGTCATCTGGAACAAAGCGGCGGGGTGGGGGGGGGAGATCTGGTGTCTGTTAACAAAGTCCCCCTTTTAAAAGAAATACCCGAATGTGTATTTGCATGCCAGCCACAACCAAACATTTTGCTACCTAAAAGTCAAACAAAAGAACTCTAATTACTCTTAAATTCTTTTCAGCCATCCTTCCACCCCACTACTTATTGAATGAAATTTCCAAAATCTCCTCTAAAAGAAACTTCAACACACACACACACACACACACACACACACACACACACTTAGAACTCAGAGTAGTATGAACTATGCAACTTTTTTTCTCATAATACTCTCCAATTAAGAATGATTTTATAGGGTCTGTTCAATTTCCAGACTATAAAGATGTGATTTCAAGAGACATAATCTTAGACCAAAATCCCATTACAACTGTATTAAATACAGTTATGTAGATGTAGATAGGTATAGTGATATACAGATATAGTTATGCAGACTTTGTAATAATAAGATTTCACCAGTACTCACCAGACAAAATCCAGGACCTGAACAGTTATTTGACCTTAAGATGACATGCAGAAAAAATTTTAGAGTTATCTGTGTCATATGGAGATATAAAACATTAAACATTTTTTATAGATTTTTATCTGTTCATTTTTTCCCTTTTATTATTTTCAGGTTTCCAGTATTTCTTTAAAAATTTTTCCCAACTCTGAAATTATATAATTATTCTAAATTTTCTCCTAATATTTTTATTTGTTTACATTTAAGTATTATATCTGGAGCTTGTTTCTGTATACAACATAACAAAGAAATAATATTTTTAGTTTCATATGGAAATCGCTATTTATGCCAGTATTATTTATTAAATAAATCATCTTGGGGCACTTGGCTGGCTCAATCAGTGGAGTGTGCAACTCTCTCTCTCTCTCTCTTTTCTTTTTCTTTTTTTTTTTTTTTAAATGTTTTATTTATTTCTAGGTGAGAGAGAGAGAGACAGCGTGAACAGGGGAGGGTCAGAGAGAGAGGGAGTCACAGACTGAAACAGGCTCCAGGCTCTGAGCCGGCAGTCAGCACAGAGCCCGACGCGGGGCTCGAACCCACGAACCGCGAGATCATGACCTAAGCGAAAGTCGGACGCTTAACCGACTAAGCCACCCAGGCGCCCCAGCTCTCTCTCTTTTCTTTATGTTAGAGAGAGAAACAGAAAGAGAGGATGTACCAGTGGAGGACTGGGGCAGAAGGAGAGAGGGAGAAAATCTTAAGCAGGTTCCATGCTCAATGTGGAGCCCAACACAGGGATCACGACTTGAGCTGTCAACACTCAACCAACTGATCTACCCAGGTGCCTGAGCATACGACTCTTGATCCCACGTTGGGTGTAGAGATTACTTAAAAATAAAATCATAAATAAATAAATCATCTTTCCCTCACTGAATTGAAATTTTTTTAAATTATATATCAAATTGCTATATTTGTTGGACTATTTCTGGACTCCAACCATTGTATCTAACAGATCCAAGGATATTTGTATATCCTGGGAAAAAATAGCATGTCTGTCAGCAGAAGATTTGATTGATAAGTGATGGAACATCCATATCACAGAACATTATTTACCTAGGAAAAAGTGAATTAATTTATAAATATCTGGACAGATGGCTATACACACTATGCTTTCTTTAAAAAAAAAAACTTGAGAATAATTATTTGATAGCTAGAAATTTCTATAACTAAATATATTTGGGAAAAAAGTGTTTACATAAATTATTTCAGAGACTGATGAAGAAGAAAGGAAGAACATTAAGTTTAGAAGTGTCCAAACTGCTTAATTTGTTGACATAAGCAAGTGTAAACTTTACATATATACATATATACTATAAGCAAAATGTTATATATTTTGTTTTAAATAAAACGTTAAAATAAAACTTCATACTTCATGCATCTCCAAAGAGGTTGGCAGCAATAGCACACACTGCGTCATGTTAGAATAGCAATATGGGTGTAGTATAGATGTCCTGCTGGAGTGAGGTATGGATAAAAACAGATCTGGACTGACCTTGTGGCTAGGATACTACCAACTAAGGAAATTGGCTTTACCCAGTGCTTCTTATTTCTAAGAATTTAAAGAATAATTCCTGAAGCAGAGTTGCCTGGTGGAGATGATTCCTGAAAAAGAAACAATCGACAGTGATTTTATGGTGCTTTTGGAGCTCTCTACCATGGAATTTACTATTTCCCTCTCCCTAATCCTTACTAAGAGGGACTTGTCCCATGGTCTGGCCTTCATACTTTACACCAAACACATTACCAGAAAGAGCAGCTATTCTCAGGCATACATGAACTCACAAGCAAAAATAGATACCTGAGAAGAACTTCTTTAATTGACAAATAGTAAGCTACATAATATATACCAAGTAAAGCAGAATTGAAAAAAAAACAGACAAAGAATTTAAAATGAGCATTATTCCTATACATAAGGAAATAGTGGATTATATTAAAGTAAGAATTAAATATCATAAGGAGAAAAAGGCAGAAAAGTTAAATATAAAATACATAGAATTTAAAATAAGGAGTACAGTAGATAGAAAAAATAACAAGTAGAAAAAAATAACAGCAAAATTAGGTAGAGGAGCTTTTTCAGTAGGAACAGGAAAGGACAAAGACACATTTCAAGAAAGGTTAAGAAATTTTTCTTACTATTATTTTAGAGAGAGAGAGAGAGAGAGAGAGAGAGAGAGTCTACATGAGTAGGAGAGAGAGACAGAGGGAGAGAGAGAATCCCAAGCAGGCTCCACACTAAGCACAGAGCCTGATGTGGGACTCGATCCCATAGCCCTGGGATCATGACCTGAGCCAAAATCAAGAGAGGGATGCTCAACCGACTAAGCCACCCAAGTGCCCCAAGAAAAGTTAGAAGAGTTTTAAAAGACAGAATGCATGTCAATGTCTAATAAGAGTCCCAGAAGGAGAGAAGTTGTTTTAATAAAAAACAGGAAATAATGTGAAGAAATAATGAAGATAAATACAGTAGAACTTAAAAAAAAAAAAAACCTCACCAATTAAAAGTCTCCAGGAGTAGATTTTAAAAATAAGATTTAAAAATATGTTGGCTACAAGAGAGCTACTTAAAACAAAAAGACATAGATATATTGGAAAAATAAAAAGTAGATAAACACAGGGGCGCCTGGGTGGCTTAGTCGGTTAAGCGTCCGACTTTCGCTTGGGTCATGATCTCGCGGTTCGTGGGTTCGAGCCCCGCGTCGGGCTCTGTGCTGACTGCCAGCTCAGAGCCTGGAGCCTGTTTCAGAGTCTGTGACTGCCTCTCTCTCTGACCCTCCCCTGCTCATGCTGTCTCTCTGTCTCTCTCTCCTAGAAATAAATAAAAATATTAAAAAAAAAAAGTAGATAAACACATACATACATACATACATGCTAAGAAAGTATGAACCAAGAAAAAAATTGATGTAGCCATCTTAGCACTGAGAAAATAAAATTTACTGGCAAAAAATCAGAAAAATAAGGGCAATATATACTGAAAAGGAGGGAAATGAAAAGAAGACATAACTATCCAAAACATAGGCATCTAATACAATCTCAAAATGAATAAAGCAATAACTGACAGAACTATAAAAAATACATAAATTAACCATTATAGTTGTAAATTTTAACTCATAGAAGCTAATAGGTGAAGCAAGAAGAAAATAAGAGATATTGAAGATCAGAATATAATTAACAAGAACAAACTGTTTGATATATATAGAATTCCACATTCCATTAAAAAAAAACACATTCTTTTCATGTATATGTGGAACATTTACAAAACAAGACCATTTACTAGACCATATGGGTGGCTTCAATAAATTCTGTGTCTCCAAGCATAATGTAATATAATTACAATGTATTTCCTTAAAAATACTATATGTATTGAAACCAAAAAGCATATTATATAATAATACTATGTTTTGCAATTGAATAACATTTTAAGCAACATTTGATTTGAAAGAAAATTAATAAATATTTGGAATTAAATAATAATGAAGCATTATATGTAAAAGTTTGGAGGACACAGCTAAAGCAGTATTAGAGTGAAATTTATATTTATTATTTTCTTAAAGATTTTATTTTTAAGAAACTGAGATCAAGAGTAGTATACTCTGCTGACTGAGCCAGCCAGGTGCTCCAGGAAATTTATATTATTAAACACATTTATCAGAAAACAAGAAAGATTATAAGCAAGTGGCATATGAATCTAGCTCAAGAGTATAACAGAACAAATTCAAAAAAGCAAGAAGAAAGTGTAATCTTGATTCCAATATCAGATGAGGGCATGATAAGAAAAGAAAAATTATAGACCTCTCTTAGTTATGAATGTAGATGTAAAACTCTTAAAACAATAGCTAATTCAGTCCTGATCAAAAAATGTTTATCTTAAGAATATAGGGATGGTTCAATACATAGAAATCTATCAAATTCATCTCAATAGTAGGCTATAGAAGGTAAACTGCTTCATCTGAGATGATGAAGAAAAAGCTTCTGATAATATTCACCAATTACAATTTTTTAAAAGCCCTATCAGACTAGGAATAGAAACTTTCTTAACTTTGTAAAAGGTATATCCCAAAGCCTTCAGTGAAGATATACTGAAGAGAGAAATTTGAGATGCATTCCCTCTAAGACAAGAACAAAATAAGGATGCTCACTACCATATACCTATTGAGTAGTAGGGTGGGGGTCCTGGCCACCCCTACCAATTAAAAAAAGAAAAGCAAGGGAGGTAAGAATGAAAATGGAAGATATCAAAATGGTATTATTTTCAGACGATATCATCATTTATGTAAAAAACTAATAAAATAACCAGCAAAACCATTAGAATAACCAGAGCTCAGCAAAGTTATAGAATAAAAGAGCGGCTTCTATAAATCAATAACATTGTTTTATACCAGGAAATGAGAAATTAAGACCCTGTGGGGCAAATCCCTCCTAAGGCTTGTTATTATAAGTCTCCACCAGATAAGAATGATTTTTACATTTTTAAAAGTTATTGAAGGAGGAGGAGGAGAGAGAAGGAGGAAGGAGAAAAAGAATATTCAACAGAAATCTTGTGGCTACAATTCCTAAGATATTTACTATCTGGTCCTTTACAGGCAAAGTGTGCCTATTTTTGGCCTAAACCAAGGTTAACCAAGCAGAAAATATAACTCTGAAAACTAGAGTACTATTTACAATAACAACAGAAATTATAAAATAAATATCTAAGGTGCAACTAAATCAAGAACTTATAAATCCTCTTTAGAAAGTTTAAGCTCTAATAAAGGAGATACAAAATGATTTGAACTAATGGAGCCTTTCAAAGGCCCCATCTCCAAATACCATCACACTGGGATTAGAGTTTCAATTTATGCATGGAGGGGGGTGGACAAATAGCCAATAGCAGGTCTCCTTTAAATAGTAGCCATTAGGATGGCTACTATTTAAAAAAAGAAAAAAAAAAAAAAGGCCAGAAAATAAGTTAGGTGTTGTAAGGATGTGAAGAAATTGGAACAAATACACACTGTTAATAAAAGTGTAAAACAGCCAGTTGTGTAGAAAACACTGTGTTGGTTCCTCAAAAAAGTCAAAATAGAACTACAATATGATCCAGCAATCCCACCTCTGGGTACCCAAAAGAATTGAAAACAGGGACTAGAACAGATATTTCATACACTTGTGTTCATAGCAACATTATTCACAATAGCTAAAACATGAGGGTACACAAATGTCCATCAGTGGGAGAATGCATAAACGAAATATGATGTATACACAAAATAGAATACTGTTCAGCCTTAAAAAGAATGGAAATCCTGTTATATGCTCATGGATGAACATGGATGAACCCTGAGACATTATGCTAAGTGAAATATGCCAGTCATAGGACAAATACTGTATGACTCCACTTATATGAGGTATCTAAAATAGCCAAACTCATTGAAACAGAGTAAAATGGTGCTGACGAGGGGCTGGTGGGGAGAGAGAAGTCAGGAGCTATTGGTTAGTGGATATAGAATTCAGATTTGCAAAAAGAAACGTTCTGGAGATTGGTGGTTCCAGTGTGATATACTTAACATTACTGAGCTGTATACTTAAAAACGGTTAAGATGATAAATATTATGCCATATGTATTTTACCACAATTTAAAATAAAAATTAAGAAAAGCAATGGCACATTTTTATTAAAAAAATTTTTTTAATGTTTATGTTTGAGAGAGAGGGGGACAGAGCATTAGCAGGGGAAGGGCAGAGAGAAAGGGAAACACAGAATCCGAAATAGGCTCCAGGCTCTGAGCTGTCAGTATAGAGTCCAATGCAGGTCTCAAACTCACAAACCTGAGATCATGACCTGAGCCCAAAGTTGGACACCCAACTGACTAAGCCACCCAGGTGCCCCTGGCACTTTTTGAACTGGGGGCAGGGAGGATGGGTGCCTGAAAAGTTAAATCACTTCTTATCCTTTATTCTGCAATTCTGCCTTAGTGTTAATAAATAGAAATTATATTGAATCAGCCACTGAGTCACTCCATGCGCAAGGTGGGGGCCAACATAAGGGACTATTTCTTATGCTTGTTTTATGCTCTCTGCAGCTCTGACTATTGATACACAATTATGGGTGAATAAAGATAATATGGGCAGGTTTGCTTTTTTTTTTTAACAGGAGAAAAAACTCATAGAAAGGGGGACTACGTAAAACGTATTTGGTTAGAAATCTCTTATTAAAAAAACACTAAAGCAAATATCTTTTTTGTTATAATGATCCAGGAATACAAAAGGACACAAAATTAAAAGCACACAATGGCTTATTGCTGCACCTGAACTAAAGGTAGTGACATTTATTGAATTATTAAAGAAGCACTTATGATAACCTACGATATCAGAGACGGTGTTGTATCTATGAAGCCTAATGTATTGTTCTCAGGGGAACTGCCCCAGAGACCCACCCTCACCCCCTCCTTGCTGGCACAAATGGATTTGACTACCCAGGTGAGCTTGTCCGCAAGTGCCATATTTAACACAAAAACAACATGTATTTATTCCCAAAATTTTGTTAAAACATAAACAAACACCTTTGCATTTCTATCCCATCAGGGAATAGAGTTTTAATCAATGCACGAAGCCACTAGGTGACATCTTTATCAGCCCTCATAAACCTTGATTGAACACACAGCAATAAGGCCTTGTTTAAACTATCCTCCTGATAACAGGCCTGGAGTCAGCACCAGCCTTAGCAACCAGCCTAGAAAAAAGGCCTCCCCCAAACCCAGAGTTCAGGCCCCGTAAGCCTATAGAAGCTGCAAAAGTCCAAAGCTGCAGGCAGCTGGTTTATTTAGGGGTGACAGTAGGTAGGGTGGTGGTAGGTGGGTGCAGGCCGGTCCCCCTGGTTTTCTTGGAAGGTGATTCTCCCAAACCAGCTTTGGCACCTGGTGTGAAGGGAGAAGAGGCTGGAGAGAAAAGGGTGCTTTAAGCCCGTAGTGACCTTTAGCATTTACATCTGCAAACCCAGAGGACTCCAGAGGGGGTGGTTTTAAAGGTTTTGGGAATAGCCAGCTCTGGTTTTCTTTCCACCGGCGCCATAAATGAGTGAAAGGTACAGACATCTGGAAAGAGCTGGGAGCCACAGGACTTTTCTAATAAGCTGTAAGTCTGATTCCTACAGCCCTTTTCTTTTATGCTCTAGCACCTCTGATCACTCACTAGCTACTTCGAATCCTATCCCCTTGCCCTCCAGCCTTCCCAGGCCAGAGCCCATGGCAACCCCCTCAGGCTGCGGCAGCCAGCGCTGTCGGTGGGAGAAGTTATGTTCTATGAAACGGAGACTTGCCCAGCAGCCTCACCCAGAGGACTTTCACCTCCCCCCCGCCCCCAGCAGGCTGAAGACCCCCTTCAAAGGTTGCAGTGGAAAATGCTCTGAACTTCAGGATTCCAGGCACCTGGTTCTAGCTCCAGCCCTCTCTGACTAACTGGAACTCCTTGGGTACAGCTTGTAACTTTTCTGGGTCTTGCTTTCTTCAACCAAGAGAAGAATCAGTTGGACTGAAAAGTCTTTCATAAACCTCTCGGGCCTACAATTAAATGATTCCATTAAAAAGCATTTTCCATATTCCCCTAAGCTCCCTCTCCCCCAATTTTTCGATAATGTTTAATCACCATAATGGATTATCTTATAGGTCAGGATGAAGTATATGGGAGCTCATTTCCTACAACACTAAGATATTAATTTTCACAATAAGCTCCAACACATGGATAACAGTAAAATTTCCCCTCTTCTCCCTCCCACTCCCCTGACATTAGACTTGCCTCCAGTGAGGGCAAAGTCAGATCCCAAAGATGCCTTCCTGAAGGTCAGTAACTAGAGCTTTGGCAGAAGAGTAGTGGAAGGAAGTTGTACCAGCTGGTAAATTCCACTGTCCTATGGAAAACACCTGGCCTGTTTGTGTTCAGGGACTTGTATCTTCAGATGGGTTTGCAAAGGAACTCAAGCTCTAATGACCCAGGAGGTCAATAGGAAGAAGGTAATCTCTAGGGAAACTGGTTTAATACATTGTCTTTTTAGCTATACCTGCACATGTTCCTTGCCAGAGATTTCTCTTGAATGTTTACATGGAATTTTATATTTCTAAGGTGGTTTCCTGTTACTTTGTCATAAATCTACATTCTCCACAACACACAGTATGGTTAATACTATTTGTGATATTTTTTTTTTTTGGAAGAAGGGATTTTATGCACAGGGAGAGAGAACAAGTAAGCAAAGTGACAAAAGTAATAAATACTAAGGAAAATATTTTGTGTTTACAGGTGATAATCTTACACACATCAGTACACTGCATATATTTTCCAAGCTCAAAAGTAACACATGAGATGTGATGACAACGGATGTGCTTTTGAGGGGATGTGTCAGGGGAGCTGAAACCTCAACTGCCCCGGGAAGTCTCAGGTAGTCACTAAACTTGCAAGAGATCCTGGGATGGGCTCCACAGAGCAGACCCAGGGGCAGTCAGCACACTCATGTACTGAACCGTCATCATATTCATGCATCACAAGGGGGAAAACAGAGACAGCAATAGAGTACCAATTAATCTAATACTATTTCCCTACATGCTTCCTTGCCTTCAGAGAGCATGTTTTTTTTTAATGTTTTATTTGTTTTTTGAGAGCGAGAGAGAACATGAGTGGGGGAGGGGCAGAGAGGGGTGGTGGACAGAGGATCTGAAGCAGGCTCTGTGCCGACAGGCTGACAGCAGCCAGCCTGATGTGGGGCTTAAATTCTTGACTGCGAGATCATGACCTGAACTGAAGTCGGACACTCAACTGACTGAGCCACCCAGGGCTGTGAGCCTGCCTTTTTTTTTTCAATGTTTATTTATTTTGAGAGAGAGAGAGAGCATGAGTAGGTGAGGGGCAGAAAGAGAGGAAGAGAGAATCTCAAGAGCTCCATGTTCAGCATGGAGCTCAGCATTGGGCTCCATCTGAGCCGAAACCAAGAGTTGGACACTTACCCAACTGAGCCACCAGGTGCCCTGTGGGCCTGCCTTTTTTTTTTTTTTTTACACCATTTCTAGATTTAGGGTGCAGATATAGCTTTTCATACAAACCAGGAATTGAAAAAAAGACCACATTAATAATGACAGGTGGCATCAGGCCAAGCTAATTACAAGAAAGGCGAGGATAGGGAGGACATCTTGTCACCCTTTGTACACACTTGTGACACTACTCCTATCCCTTAGAAGCTATGTGCCCCACACTCAACCTAGATTTTTTCATATTTTCCTCTTCTCTATGACAATGTAACATGTCAAGGTCAGGACTATTATAACTTTTATTTATTCTTTCCTTCAGTATATATGACTGATCTCCTATATGTGGGAGGCAATGTGGTATCTGCTGGTCTCCTCAAGGGGCTGATAGTGTAGTGATGTATAGGTCACAGTTAGAGCCCTGCCTTCACCTTATGTGTAGCACCTAGCATCTCTGAGTTTCAACTGTCCTACTCCATCAGATAGTGATAATAAAGTGACTACCGCATAGGACTGTCTTGAGGGTTAAATGAGTCCATGCATGTTAAGTGCCTGACATGAAGGAAGTACTATGTAAGATGACTGTAATCAACAAAAGCCACCTATTTCTGACTTAACCACTTCATGTATAATGAGCTTTCTCACTATAGATGTAGCTCAGTCCCCAAAATACTCATTCATTCAGCTCACTAAATGGCTACCAGATACAGGACACTAGGGAAGATGCAATAAAGCACAAACAATGTAAGTCTCTGTGTCTTGGGAATTTTCCAGTAAGTGGAGAAGAACAGACGTTCACAATTGGAAATGAAAAGAACTATATGAGTATATTTTTAAAAATCTGTGCTTAGTAATTTGACGACACATTAGAATCATATGAAAAGCTCTTGAGAAAAAGTAAGGACTCTACCACTTAACTAAATGAGATGCTTCGAGGGCTGAAGCAAATAATGCTGAATCTTGATAAAAGAAGTGTTTCACCTGTCAGCGATTGGTGCATGAGTAAGCTGTGAGGCCTTTGGAATATTCAGTAATAGACTATCAGTTAAGATCTTTCTAATGTTTACTATATGGCAGGCATTGTACCAAAAGCTCTGTGGCTTGATTTGGGTCAAGATGGCCTCATGGAGGAAAAGCTCAGTCTGGAACTCTGAAGAATAGTGGGATTCAGATAAAGAAGCATGGCTTTTTGTGATGCAAAGGAGAGAATTTTGATACTGCAGGTGGAGTGTGCATTTTTGGATTGGGGACAAACAGAAGAATAAACACATTTAAAAGTAAAACAAGTGATTTTTATTTTATCTAATTCACATATCCTCTGCAGGTATTACTGTAGGTGTTACTGAAAGAGAACATTCATCCAAAAATCTTAAACTGTAAAACGTATGGCTTACTGAGGCATAAACCAGAGGCCAACCTATATCCTGTCTTCATGGGCTTTTGTGTAACTGACTGTATTCATAACACAGCTACAGGGAGACTGCATGAAAACAAAACAAGAGTAGATCTGAGTAAATTCCTTCCACTTTGCCCTTCCTATCTCCTGACCTCTGCTCTGTTCCCTACAAAACCAGCGGTGAGTTCTCAGGGATCAGCCTGGAAGCAACCCTTTGGAATCTTAAATTTGCTTTTTGGATAAACAAGAATAAAAGAATCAGCAATCAGAGAGAGAGACAGAGACAGAGAGATGATTAGATTTTAAGTTATAAAAATAAAATAAAGGCATGCAGACTCTTTCCCTAAGAAGAGTTGTATGAACTGGGGTGTTAGTTAGAAATGGAAAAACTGTGAGAAAGCCAAGATTACACAGGCAGGAAATAAACCCATCATGTCACACCATAGGATTTTCGAGATAAAAATCCTTTATTGAGCCTTATTCCAGAAAACTCCCCCTCCCCACCCTGCACACATGGCTGGATTACACAGGTAGGCCTTTCTTGATTTGTGAGACGACTTTCCAGGCTCCTACAATGTGCAAGACCCTATTCAAGGCAAAGGGCAAAGGAGAGGAGACCGGCATAGGGCCGCCTCCCTGAGAGACCCTCTCAATTAAGGATTTGCATTTTTCTACCACTGTCTGCTGTAGTCTGCATTTTGTTTTCCATCATCTCACTTCGATTAAAGTGTTCGGGGAAATCCTCTGGCAGTACAATCCTTCATTTATTGTGCGAAGTCTGTGCTAATTCACAGATGATCCTGAAGCTTCTAATAATAACACTGTAATTTCACATCACACACTACAGTGTCTCTACATGGTCCTCCTGTAAGCAGCCTTATGAATTAACCATTACCAGCACCACCATTTTACCTACAGGAAGACCGAGGGGCAAAGGTTCAGTGGATAACTGAAGGCCACTGGTCAGTGTGGCACCAAGTTTCCATTCTAAATCCCATTTCTTATTTTACCCCTTTGGGGGAGTATTCCATTTTCTCACGTGTGTTGGGGTAAGCAAGATGGAGAGGAAGCCACATTCAGAAAGTTCCTTTTGTTACCATTTGTTGGCTTCTACTGACATCTCTAACACCAGTACTCACAGCTTGGGGACATCGGAAAACTCTGTTGGTGCGTTCATGCTTTCATTCTGTCCCTTCCTAGCATGGAGGATTGTATGGGCCCTGCTTGCTAATCTCTCATACTCAAGCCACCCAGGGTGGACCCTGCAGAGGTGATCCCTCACCTCTCTCCACACAATGATGAATTGTCCCAGAAGTGCAATGGACCAACTTCAGGAGCCAAAAGAACAAAACACAGCAAATTTAGTAATCCTGCAACAATCATAAAAAAAGCAAACTTCAAGTATTATCAAGGGCCGGGCCCAAGCATGGAGACACTCCAGACTCTTTGGTTTGTTGGGATTCCCACTGAGACCTTCAGCCCTCCTCACTGGCTTTTCAGTCTGTAATGTCTTACAGATTTGGGGGCTGGTCTCTGACAGCTCTGACATATCTGAACTAAGGCTAACCTCAGCTAGTTACTTGAAAGCCTGATAAGTTATACTGTACCTGTCAAAGCCTTTTCTCTCCGAGGCTCTCTCTCCTCCAAAGGGACAACCAAAAAAAAAAAAAAAAAAAACGAAAGAAAGAAAAGGAAGAAGATGTATTTTCTTCATTTGACTGGAATAAGGTCCTCAGCATAAATTGCTGTTATATTTTCCAAATGTTAACTCATAACCAAAAGAAAACATAGACCATTTAGTTGAAGGGAAAACATATCAGCTCAGTCTCCTCCAACTGTAAGAGTTGTTGGTCTCTCTGGAATAAAATTCTAGATTTGTGCTGGGTAGGAGTGTAGAAGCAATGGCCACGTTGTCAAGAAATAGCGACATATCAATTTGCCCCTTCAAACCTTCAACAAGTCTCTTTCTACTGTTCCCCAGAGTGGAAGTCATTCCTGCATATTGTCACTCTCTGTCATGCGCACACCAGTCCCCAACGCCATTCTTGTGCCCATGCCCATTGTTAGTCCCCAAGTCAGGGTCTCTGAAGGAATGAAGAAGGCACCATGGAGAATCTTTCTGGGAGAGCCCTGGAAGAAAGAACCCACATCTCCATTCATCTTTTCCCAGTTCCCTGTAGTGAGGAGATTTTACTTTAGGTTATAGAATAATTAAGAATTTAGGGACTTAACCTGATCAAGTCAGGCATTATAACCAGCATGCATTAGTCAGATCAGCAAAGACTTGGAAAAGAAATACATCACGAAAAAACTGAACTCATGAACAATTTCTCCTCTTTGGTAGCTATTTGCTTCCATAAAGACCTTGAAAAGATACTTTTTTTGGTCACAATTCCTTACCTATAAAAAGAAGGGAAGATATACCTTTCTTTCAAGAGTACTGGAACAGGAAGGAATTTTAAAGCACTACCACAGTATAAGAATTGTAGAAGTGTCAAATAACAAATGATACTGTAAGTGAATTATTTCTTAGCAAGTGAAATTACTCCAGCCAGGCAAATACAGTTACCAAAAGAAACTTGTAAGAGAGTGCTTTCAGGTTAGGTCAGCACAAATCTACTAATGTGCCAAGGACATGGGGCTGCAGAAGGCACCCCTGCCCTCTAGAGGCTTCAACTCAAAATACCTCATTTTCATAATGATTTCTTATGTTTCTTACATGAATGTAGTGTTATTTTAAAACTGTAACAGAAATGTTTTTTAAAGCATCCCCTTTTGTCTCTTCCTACCCTTGTTCCTGACCCCATTCCTCCCCAGCCCTATCTCTCTTCCAAAATGTAACCCCTGTTAGCTATTTGCCGTGTGACCTGCTGGGCCACATTCAGGGCATTTGCTTGCGTGTTTGTATATAGTACCAGGCTTTTAAATATACAGTTTATTACTCAAGGATTACGGTATTTGACCCGAGGCACTTAAATATTAATGTGAACCTCTGGATAACAATTTAATCTCTGCAGGTGGTATGTGCCCTTTACACAGTAGAAGCTAACTCCAGGGTAATTACAAAAGAAATCAGCATTATAGTTAACTCTCAATTATCTGGGGACTCATTTTCTGGACTGGGACCTCGAGGCCTCACTGCTTTTGCAAGCCTATTCGAGGATCCACGTTGTGGCTATTTTACCTCTCATCAGCACCTCACCCAGAAAGCAAAAGGGCTTGATTCAAAAGACTCCAAGTATAACAGTCATTCCTTGTTACCTCTCTCATCTGCATTCAAAAGCAGAGAATTTGGGAATTATTTTTTCTCTGATAGTCTAAAATAAGATTTAGGTTTATCTGCAAATTCTACTTACTCACACCCCACAGCGCCTTCCTCCGCTGCCCACAGACACCACAGATAATCAAGGTTTGGCTTTGGCTGAGATTTATAGGGGAACATATCTGGGTTTCCCTCTCTGCCCTGGTCTGCTAATGTCCAGTTGGCTGACATTCAGGGCAAGATGCCAGGCCTATATTTTGGGGAAGGATCATCCAGAGAGATAGGGGCGGATGTGATTTGGCAGCTGTGTGAGATCTGGCACGTGATTTTACGTGCTGTGGTGTTATGTTTCTTCAACTCAGTACATGCACTTAGAAGGCTGTCATTATCATCATCATCACAGAGTATCCAGGCAGCACCTACTTGGCACCAGAGGCCTCCAAATGTCTTTTTAAAATAATATTTTTGTGAGAGGCCCAGGAAATGCACCATGGAGTGGCACTGCTTGGTACTAACATGTTATGCTGATGCTGGCATTTTATGGGAAATTAGGATATTTTCCTGTCTCTGTGATCATAAAGAATTCTGGGGGAAAAAACATAAGGTACGGGTTATAATTGTTTTAAGTATATTCAGTGAAGACAACAGCAAGCACATATTTTGAAATAAAACAATATTTCCTGGACTAATAAAAATGAAGACAAAAAAGAAATTAATATTAGAACGTGGTCTTCAGTCTCTGCCTCTCTTGCTTTCTTGTATAACTCATGTATGAGGAAGAACAGTTTTCACCTTCTCTTCTGAGCCAAGCTGCTTTGCCTGTGGCTTGCAAAGCCTTCCAGGAATATTTGCCACTTGAGATTGGGATTTCTGATTTGTGATGATAGCTTCTGGCAGCAGAGTTTGGGAAGAGGCATCTCCATACTGTACACTGAAACCCCAGGGCTTCATGTAGCCAAAAATGTTATTACCTTGCTGTCATCAGAACAGATGCCCATGTACCCACTCAGGAGAATAACGAGGTCCCATATAGTTTTAAAAGGATCCAACTGGGTTCAGTTTTGCAGAAAGAAGTGAACAAAAATAGAACAAATGTGGCCCCTTGTCCTTTAAGATCATCAAGTAGCTCGATACATCAGGATACATCGACAGAGTATATGGTTCATCTTCTGATTTTGAACGAGAAGTTTGGTTACAGAAAAGTAAGGAACACCGTCCTGTCAGGAAATTGCCTTGCAGGAGGCTGAATTTCCTCCTGTGTCAAAAGAAGAGGGCATGAAGATGACCTCGAAGGCCAGTTCTCAGGCTGCCAGCGGGGCTTTCCCTACTTGGCCTTTTTCCCAGCAATAAAGTTATTAGAAGATTAGGAGGGGAGAAGGGCGAGTGAAAAGAGAGGTCAGCACGTTTTCGAGAAGATGGCTCGCTTTACCCAGTATCTTGTCCTCACACAGAGCCCAGCATCGCTCACGGGCGCCGCTTTGGGGGAAAAGAAGCAAGGCTGGCACAATCACTCTGGGCATGCGTTTGTAGTCTTTTAACCCACTGGTAACTATTTTCCCTCTTCCCCATCAGTATTTAAGTTACAAAGGAAATTTAAGTTAGTAAGGATGAAATGAGACACTAATATTTGCTAAGTATGGTGATTGGTTATAGGGAATGATCAATAAGTGTTACTTAGCTGTCAGTTGCATTGGTGACAGCTCCCCTTTGTATATTCCCTTTAATTTATGAAGCAATGTCAAAGGCTATTTCACTTAACCAAATCTTTCAACACATTTTTAATGAATACCTATTATGATGTGCCAGATACTTTTCTGAACACTAAGAATCCAATAGTGACCAGGAGAGTCAAAGGCCCTACCCTCAGAATTTATGTTCTGGATGGGGCAGAAAAATAGGAAACAGGAAAACATGATAGGGTGAGGGAACCAGGTAGGGATAGAGATCTGTTATATGATGTGGAGTCAGCTAGAAAGGCCTCTCTAGTAAGGAGACATTTGAGAAGATGCTTAAAAGAGGTGGGGGTGGGGGTGAGCCCTGTAGATATCCATGAGAAGGGCATTCTAGATGGAGGGAGCAGCAAATGCAAAGGCCCTGGGGTAGAAAGGTGTTTGGAACATTCAATAAACAGAAAGGAGTCCCATGTGTTGTAGCCAGAAGATGGCGGCGGGGTTAGTGATGAGAGGGAGGATGCTGTGGGGGCTGTGGCATGGAAGGATTCTGTTGCTGCTTTTTATCTGAGTGAGATGCAAAGCTTCTGGAGGGCCCAAAGCACCAAAGACATTTAACCTGGTTAAAAAGATCACTGTAGCAGTAATGTGAAGAACAGACTGAAACGGAGCAGCAGCAGAGGTCAGACAGATAAGACGATTATCAAAATCCCAACAAAAGGGGGTGGTTTTGTCCAGGTTACCAGTAGAAACAGGAAGAAGCCGTCAGATTCGATCGTCAGAATTTGCTGACAGGTCAGAGTTAAGGAAGGAGAAACGGAAAGAAATCAATCAAGGATAACCAACACTGAGCTTCTGGATCTGGCAGGAGGAAGATAGAGATGCCTTTTATAGAGATGGGAAAAACATTTACTCAAAACTGTCAGGCAGATATCATCAATGTGCCCATTATATACCAGACAGATTAGATAGATAGATAGATAGATAGATAGACAGATAGATAGATGATAGATATAGTATGTGTGTGCATGTGTATATATGTATATATATACATAAAACTCTTCTTTATCCATTCACCTGTCAATGGACATTTGGGTTGCTTCCATATCTTGGCTACTGTAAATAATGCTGCAAGGAACATGGGGGTGAGTACTTTCGAATTAGTGTTTTCATTTTCTTCAGATAAATTATCCCAAGAGGAATTGCTGAATCCTGTAGGAGATCTATTTTTAATTTTTAGAGGAATCTCCATTCTGTTTTCCATAGTGGATGTACCAGTTGACAGGGACAGGAATTGGGAGACAGAGAAGAGAACCTGCACAGAGAAAACTGAACTCCAACAGTCACCCAGAATCCTTGCATATATAAGTTCCA
Source organism: Hyaena hyaena (assembly GCF_003009895.1). NCBI lineage: Eukaryota > Metazoa > Chordata > Mammalia > Carnivora > Hyaenidae > Hyaena > Hyaena hyaena. The sequence continues at coordinate 5,026,251 of NW_024080646.1, forward strand.
CAGCTCCCCTGATGTTGTGCATTCTGTTAATGCCCTCCATTTCCAGAGAGAGCAAGGGAGACAAGGCGACTCAGCCAAGGCCTCCCACAGCCTATGAGGGCAGAGCCAGTGCTGAAACCAGGTCAGAGTGAGGTTTGAGTCTACATTTCCCACATTCCTACATCGCCTCTCAGGACGAGGTGCCAGTATGCCACATGACCACCTGCATTACAGGATCCTGAGGCGGATCTGGGTTCCAGTGCCCTCAAATATGGATACTTCACAAAGTAAGACACTGGGGGTAGAAGTGGAGGGTCAGTAGCTAGATTTGGACTACCATCTTGTCAAAAGTCAAAATTTCCAACCAGTTTACTGGAGAAGAAAGGTTGCTTCAAATATGAGCTGCAGAGTATCTAAGAGCCTGTTAGCAAAGTTGGGGGGAATCCATTTGAATTTCTTCAGGAGGTAACTCTACCTTCTCCATCCAGTTAGGGAGTCTCCAGTCCAGCTCAGAGGGAGCTGCCAAGAGGTTTGATCCTCAGAGAGGAGACAGAACTACATCAATCAAATAAGTATTTATTCAGTGCTGACATACCCAGAGTTGTGATAGGCCAGGAAGAAACCCTGGTCCTGTCACCAATTTGTTTATAATCTGACTAAACAGAGACGGACTCACATAAAAATGCTTTGTAAGCAATCCACTAAGATTTAACTGAAGGCTAGCCCAGAATAGGTACTTAACAAATATTTGTTGCGGGAATTGTTTGTTAAAATGTGTAGGAGGTCAGAGGGAGGAGAGGTCTGTGGGCCTCGGGGCTGCTGGGAAGGCTTCGTGACTCAGGGTCGGAATGTGGGATGTGTGCTGGAGAGAGAGGGTTTTAAGCCAAGGGAAAAGTATGAGCAAAGCTTTTATCACCAGGGTCTTGGGAAAAGTGGATGACTGACACAGGAGGCTGTATAATCTTAGGTCTCAGTGTGCACTCACTTCTGTTGTGCTGTGGATGCCTCCTGATCTTTCTTACTGAAACAAAGACTCATGTGCTCCCGCAAATGCACATTGTCCAAAGCAGAGACTGCAATATTAGGGGGGTGGAGAAATCCTATGACTTGCCTTCCTACTGCTGGAGAGGTCCTGTCCCTAAATGAAGGTATTCTCGTTGGCACTGGGCTACAATCAATCGTTTCTTCCCACCGAACTTTGAGCAGTCTCTGAGCCTGGGGCGTGGCTGAGTCTTCTAAGGATGTAAACAGAGGGATATACCCAAAAGCCAGAGAAGCTTACAGTGCACGGCTCTCACTTAGGCCCCTTCCAATGTCTGGGAAGGGTCCAATGGTGTGTTCATTGGGTCACGCTGTTTGTAAAATAGGCAAAAATATTTTCACTCCAATCAGGTTAAGACCACTTTCTGTTTCCAGTTCTACTTTTATTTTGCCTGTTTTGGGTGGCTATGGGGTAACCACTGCATTTTTGAGGTGAGGGAGATGAGGATACATTAAAAATACATTTATTTAGGGGCACCTGGGTGGCTCAGTCGGTTAAGCATCCAACTTCGGTTCAGGTCATGATCTCATGGCTGGTGAGGTCAAGCCCCGCGTTGGGCTCTGGGCTCACAGCTCAGAGCCTGGAGCCTGCTTCAGATCTTGTGTCTCCCTCTCTCTCTGCCCCTCCTCAGCTTGTGCTCTGTCTGTCTCTCTCTCTCAAATATAAATAAACATTAAAAATAATTTTTTTTAATGTTTTATTTATTTCCAGGAGAGAGAGACAGCGTGAGCAGGGGAGGGTCAGAGAGAGAGAGGGAGTCACAGACTGAAACAGGCTCCAGGCTCTGAGCTGGCAGTCAGCACAGAGCCCGACGCGGGGCCCGAACCCACGAACCGCGAGATCATGGCCTAAGTGAAAGTCGGACGCTTAACCGACTAAGCCACCCAGGTGCCCCTAAAAATAATTTTTTTAAAGATACGTTTATTTGGCATTTAGTCAGATACATTGATATGGCTTGCAGTTACCTCTGTGTATACTTAAGTTCTTGCAAAGCTATCCTGGCTTAGACATGGCTTCTAGGAGCATTCTCATCTCTCTGGCTGCCTCATGCTATGATGCAAAGAGGCAGGACCAAAGCAGGTGTCACAATATGCTTATGTCCTGTGGTGCCCGGCACCTGAAGTACATGGGGTGTGTGCAGGAGAAAATGGCTTGAAATGAATACAGCCAGAAGCTGGCTTGTCACAAATTCCTCCAGTCACCACACATGTAAATGGAAATGCAAAGAACACCTAGTCAAAATGGATATTTCTCTCCTGTCAAGATGCAAGGGGAGAGCATTAGATATGTCAGGCAGTTCCTTCATGAAAATACGCCTTTTCCCTTGATTTGGGGCTGTTTGTAGTCTTTTTTTTCTAATTGTGATTTGTTGTCATTTATTTTCTCATTCTGAATAAAAATTCACTTTCATGTTTACATTTTTATTTACTGTTTTTCTAAAGAGGGAGCCTTACATTACGTAAGTCCCGCAGCCCCGCAAGATCTTGAGCCACCTCTTCAATGTCCATATTGGCTTATATACCTGAAAATTACTTTTTTTTTTTTTTTTTACAAATAGTTTATTGTCAAATTAGTTTCCACATAACACTCAGTGCTCATCCCCAAAGTGCCCTCCTCCATGCCCATCCCCCCTCCCCCCCACATCCATCAGTCCTCAGTTTTTATCAGCATTCAAGAGTCTCTCATGGTTTGCCTCTCTCCTTTTCCCCCACCATTTCCGCCCTTCTTCTCCCCCTTGTTCCTCCGTCAAGTTCCTCCTAATCCTCCTATACGTTCAAACATATGATATTTGTCCTTCTCTGCCTGACTTATTTCGCTCAGCATAACACCCTCAAGGTCCATCCACGTTGCTACACATGGCCAGATTTCATTGTTTCTCATTGCCATATAGTACTCCATGGTATAGATAAACCACATCTTCTTGATCCATTCATCTGTGGATGGACACTTAGGCTCTTTCCATGTTTTAGCTATTGTTGAGAGTGCTGCTATGAATATTGGGGTACACGTGCTCCTATGCCTCAGCATTTCTGTATCCCTTGGGTAAATTCCTAGCAGTGCCATTGCTGGGTCATAGGGGAGTTCTATTGTTAGTTTCCTGAGGGACCTCCACACTGTTTTCCAGAGGGGCTGTACCAGTTTACATTCCCACCAACAGTGTAGGAGGGTGCCCGTTTCTCCACATCCTCGCCAGCATCTAGAGTTCTCTGATTTGCTCATTTTAGCCACTCTGACTGGCGTGAGGTGATATCTCAGTGTGGTTTTGATTTGTATTTCCCTGATGAGGAGGGATGCTGAGCATCGTTTCATGTGTCTGTTGGTCATCTGGATGTCCTCTTTGGAGAAGTGTCTGTTCATGTCTTCTGCCCATTTCTTCACTGGGTTGTTTGTTTTTCGGGCGTGAAGTTTGGTGAGTTCCTTATAGATTCTGGATATTAACCCATTATCTGATATGTCATTTGCAACTATCTTTTCCCATTCCGTTGGTTGCCTATTAATTTTCTGGGTTGTTTCCTCGGCTGTGCAGAAGCTTTTAATCTTGATGAGGTCCCAACAGTTTATTTTTGCTCTTGATTCCCTTGCTACCTGAAAATTACTCTTGCAGAACCATCAAAAGCACTGATTTCTGTTCATCTGGCACAGAGGCAGAATGTTACAATGGTTGCAGGCCAGACTTCCAGGGTTCAAATGCAACATAAAGCATAAGCCGGAGTGCCTTAGAAGGCACTTCGTAAGTGTTAAGTATGACATGTCCTCTCTTGTTCTAAATAGTTATTCAGATACCAGAATTACAAGATAACGAATTTTAGGAAATACTTTGTACTCATATTTTAAAATTAGTGTATAATAATATTTTAGCAATTTTTAACAAAAACATCACTTTAAACTAAAAGTAGAGAATGAATCAATCCCCTCTGTGCTCATTGCATTTGTTTCACACCACATGGTAGCGTGAGGATAGAGTGCAGGTCGGATAGAGTTGGATGACTCAGCTTGGAGAAAGCAGCTTGATACGGAAGAGAATATATGAAGGTCAGAGGTCTCTTCGATAAAGGAATGATCCTTACTGCCCCACTGCTAAGCCAGGGAGTGGTTAATGGCAGCAACAGGTCTTCAATTCACCCAGAGGATTCTACTGACCTCTTGTGGGAGACAGAGGTTAGTGCACCCAATGGAGATCTCAGTTTAGGGAACTTGTTTTACTAGAATTCTTCAGGGAAAATTTCAAGGAGCAGGTAGGTGAGGTATGCTACTAACTGCCCAGGTTCTTCCCTTTCAACTTGAAATTCTCATTTCCAGTTACTTCTCCTATCAATTTTTTTCTGACACACTTCAGAGCTCTCATCAAAGGCAGGAGGTGTTGCTGTCAGAAATGGCCTTTGGTTGTTTAAAAAAAAAAAAAGGAAAGAAGGGAGAGACTAGGGGAGAGAGAGGGAGGGAGAAAAGTTAAGAAAAAGAACAATAATTTTGTTTTTTTTTTTTTAAGTTGATTTATTTTGAAAGAGAGACGACGTGAGTGGGGGAGGGGCGGAGAGAGAGGAAGACAGAGAGAATCGTAAGCGGGCTCTGCACTGCCAGCACTGAGCCCCACATGGGGCTTGAACTCATGAAACCATGAGATCGTGACCTGAACTGAAATCAAGAGTCTGATGCTTAACCAACTGAGCCACCCAGGTGCCCCAGAAAAAAAGTTTTGGATCCTAACACAGCTACAAACTAATGAAAGACTGTGAGCAATTTGTTTAATCTCTCTGAGCTCCCCACCCTCATAGGTAAAATGAAATTGTGTCAGTGATTAAATCAGATGATGTACAGAAAGTGCCTGTGCATGGCACACAGTAGGTATTAAATGAATGCTATGTTGCTATCATTAAACGTAATGATGTCATATTTACTCATTATCCTGAGACTTGTAGACAGTTCCTTCACACTCCTTTACAGAACATCTTTTAAAAAGAGAGAGAGGAAACAGAATTTTCTCTTCAGTGAGCAACTCTCTTAGTTGAAGCCAGGTTTGGCAGAGTCTCTGACCATACACACAGATAAAAAGCACTTCTTGTCCAGGATGCTTTCTTTCCCTTATGCAAACAAAATTCCACAGGAGGGAGGGCTTTGGAGGGGCACAGAGATCTCCTCCCCAGTGGAGCCAGCAGGACACTTCTGGGCTCTGGTGTGTGTCTTCATTTATCTTCCTATAGGAAATGCCTAAGATCCCACTCAGAAGTAAATGCTCTTTGCTATGACTCAAAGAAACAATCCTTATTCTCCCCAAACCTGAAGTTTGAGGTTCCTAATGATTTGGAGTAAAACACCCTTGGCATTCTTCAGAGGACAGGTTCTCCCAAGCAGGGAAGTAACAAGATGGAAAGAAAGAACTTTGAATAAGCACATAAGCTGACTTGCTTTTGCCCCAGGGGAGGTATCCAGACCTAGGCAACACCTCCTCTCTCTTCTTTCCCTTTCTTTCCAGAGGAGGGGAGATGGGGGCTGAAGGATAACAGACATGAACTGGAGAGATTGGGTTAGAGGGAACCAATCAACCTGGCTTGGAATAACTTGGCCAGGACCCTGGAATGATTCTCACAATTTCCTAGACAACCTGGACCTTCCAAATCATCAAGCAGGGTAGCCTAGAATAGAATTGTGACTTTATAGACCACTATCCCAAGGTGCCTAAGCTCTGGAATGATAAGTTCCTGTACTTTTCCCTTTCTTTCTGTCTCTCTACAAAGTAATAGGGGGAAAGAGGTCTATAAAGTATTAAAAGTCATTATTAAAATATGAGAGGTTAGGTGGAGACCATGCACAGTATGCATATTTGTGTTTTAAAAAAGAAACGGAGGGTAAATATATTCATGTGTTACTTCCTTTTTTTTTTTTTTTTTTTATTTATTTCTAGGAGAGAGAGAGACAGCGTGAGCAGGGGAGGGTCAGTGTGAGAGGGAGACACAGACTCTGAAATTGGCTCCAGGCTCTGAGCTGGCTGTCAGCACAGGGCCCGACGCGGGGCTCGAACCCACCAACCGCGAGATCATGACCCAAGCGAAAGTCAGACGCTTAACCGACTAAGCCACCCAGGCGCCCCTCATGTGTGCACTTCCTAATATTAAGATAAAAACACTGGAGAATAAACCATACTATTTACATGGGGGATGGAAGTTGGAAGGAACAGGGATGGAAGGCAGAGTTTCTTGAATATATAATGTTTTGTAGAGCTCACTTTGGAACAGTGTACATATTTTACATAATTTAAAATAAAATTCAATAAAGGAATGAATAAAGCAATTCCAAAAGTAAAAGTAAACCTGTGTACCCAGTTGGCAGCATAACTACACAGAAAGAGCTATTCCATGGGATTAAAAACACAGTAATTTGACTAAATATCCCTAGTGAGATACACCGTGATAACAATTACAAAAAAGTTTTTAACTGTTTTCAGAAGCCATATTGTTGGTGATAACATTGTTTTTGTGCAATAAGGAAAATACATTTTTAATGGTTGAAACAAGATGTAGATATAAGATCAAAGAAGCTAAATAAATAGCCAGTAGTCCCAAATTTGAATTGGAAGTTTGTTTAAACTCATGGTATATATTTTTCCTTAAAAATGTTTCTAGTTCTTCCCACTGAAAGGCCAAGAAACAATGCTTTTGCCAATATCACACTGTCTTGATAACTTTAGCTTTATTGGAAGTCTTGCAATCAAGAAGTGTTTGTTCTATGACTCTGTTCTTCCTCAGTATAGTGTTGGCCATTGTGGGTCTTTTGTCTTTCCATATAAAGGCTTCAGGATCAGTTTATAGCATGGTTGCAAGATATAAATATACAAATTTTTTAATATACTGCTTTTTTGTATACCAACAATTAAAAATCAGAATTTGAAATTAAAGACAATTATCATTAGCACCAAAACCTCTGAAACTTTGGGTATATATTAAAACACTCATCAAAGAAATTAAAAATCTAAATAAGTGGAGAGATATTTCATGTTCATAAAGACTCAATATTAAGATGTCAGTTCCTTCCCAATTAATCTATAGATTCAATGAAATTTCAATCAAAATTCCAGCAAGTTATTTTATGGATATCTTTACTTGCTTATTAGTTCCACAAGTTTTCTTGTTGATTCTTTGGCAATTTCTACATAAACAATCATATCATCTGCAAATACAGTTTTGTTTTCTCCTTTCCTATCTAGATATGTTTTATTTCCTTGTCTTGCTGCATTAGCTGGGACTTTAGTGCAATGGTAAGTAGGAGCAGTAAAGAAGCAATACTTGCTTCATTCCCAACTTTACAGGGAAAGCATCTAGTTTCTCACCATTAAGTGTGATGTTAGCTGTAGCATTTTTATAGAAGTTCTTTATAAAATTGAGTTTCTTCTCTATGCCTATTTTACTGAAAATTTTCATTGTAAGTTTTCTTTTATATCACAAATGTGGAATTTGTTCAATGCTTGTTATCATTCTATTGTTAAGGTGATTTTTTTCTTCATTATATGATGTGATACTTTTTTTTTTTTTTTTTTTTGAATGCTGAATGAGACTTTTATACCTGGAACAAATCCCATTTGGTAGTGATGTATAATTCTTTTTAAAAATTTTTTTTAAATGTTTATTTACTTTTGAGAGAGAGAGTGTGTGTGGGTGGAGGAGGGGCAGAGAGGGAGATGCAGAATCTAAAGCAGACTCCAAGCTCTGAGCTGTCAGCACAGAGCCTGACACGGGGCTCGAACCCATGGACCATGAGATCATGACCTGAGCCAAAGTCGGATGCTTAACTGACTGAGCCACCCCGGCGCCCCAGTGTAAAATTCTTTTTATTTATTATTGGATTCAAATTGCTAACATTCTGTGACAAATTTTTAAATCTATGTTCATGAGAGAGACTGGCCAATAGCTTTCCTTTCTTGTAATGTCTTTGGTTTGTTGGCTTTGCTTCTATTTTCTGGAAAAGATTGTTAAGAGAGTTGGTATAATTTCTCTCTTAAATGTTTGGTAGAATTCAGTGAATTCATCTAGGCCAGCTTTTTGTTTTGCAAGGTTATTAATTATTCAATTTCTTTAATAGAAACAGGTATATGCAAATTATTTCTCCTTGCGTGAGTTTTGGTGTACTTTGTATTTTAAGGAATTGCTCCATTTAAGTTATCAAGTTCTTATCTTTTTAATGTCCACAGGATCTGTAGTGATGGTACATCTTTCATTCCTAATATTAGTAATTTATGGGGCACCTAGGTGGTTCAGTCAGCTGAGTATCCGACTCTTGGTTTTGGCTCAGGTCATGACCTCCTATTTTGTGGGTTCGAGCCCTGAATTGCACTGTCAGTACAGAGCCTGTTTGGGATTCTCCCACTCTCCTTCTCTCTCTGTGCTTCCCCAGCACAGAGTGCTCACTCACTCAAATAAGCTTAAAAAATACCCCTAATATTAAAAAACACCCCTTTCTTTTTCTTAGACAATTTGGATAAAGGTTTATCAATTTTACTGATCTTTTCAAAGAATTAGCTTTTGGTTTCAACTTTTCCGTCTTCTGTTGATTTTCTATATCCAATTTCATTGATTTTTGCTTTTCTTCATTGATTTTCTTCTTTCTTGTGGTTACTTTGGATTTAATTTGCTCTTCTTTTCCTAGCTTCTTAAGGTGAAAGCTTAGAGTAACAATTTTATATCTTTTTCTAATGTATATAGTCTATATTATAAGTTGCTTCTAAGAGTTGCTTTCATGGCATCCCACAAATTCTGACCAATTATATTTTCAAATATTTTTTAAATGTCTCTTGAGACTTCTTTGACCCATGTTATCTGGAAGTGTGTTTAATCTCCAAGAACTTTGGGATTTTCTGACTAGCTTTCTGTCCAATCTCTGGCCTCCAGAACATTAAGATCATAAGTTTCTGTTGTTTTAAGCCACTACACTCAAGGTCATTTTTACAGCAGCAATAGGAAACCACTATGATACTCTTGTACTAGACTGTATACTGAGAGCATATAATATTTTTGAATCTCAGTCTTTTTTCAGTATGGTTTGGCCATGGTCAGAGCTATTTGGTTGCTTCCCTATTTCCTTATTAAATCAGGGTTAGCATCACCTGTAAAAAGCTTTTTCCAATATGTATGTCAATGTTCCACTCAAGATGTTAACTGGTGTTCTGTAAAAAGAAGAGAACAGGAAGGGAAGGTAATACTCTTAAATATATGAAAAGTAAAGAGTATTTGACTTGAAAATCTGCATTTGAGAAAGCTGCCATATTTGAGAATGCACAGACCTGATATAAATGAGGTGCCTAAACCATAAATACATACATTTGATTAGAGCATTAGTGCAAAGGCAGCATTACCTAACAGTCTCATTGATATGTCACCAACTCAGTGATCAATGTTCTCTGTTCCAGATCTTGTCTTATCCTCTCATATTATGCTTATAAGAGGTAGGTAGTTGTGTGTGTGTGTTTAAAAACATTAGTTTATCAACTGGTTTTGTTTTAAAGAAAAAAAAAACGATATGCCAAATGATCATTCTTCAGCAATTAACTTATCTGAAATAACTTCTGGGGTTCTACTTTATTTCATGCATTCATTCTATTTAATAAACTACCACTATTCTGTAATGCACCATTTAAAAGTTTTCACTGTCAGTAAGTTTGGGAAATGCTACGCTATAAAACAAATAATTTGAGTTTCTGTGAAAGATGAATGACTGTCAATGATAAAAAATATAAATCAGATTTTCTAAAATGTCTTTATTTTAAAAACCTATACAGTTTCAATTTAATAAAAAATATTGCCATGAAATATCTAATTATACAGCAACAGAAATACAGTTAATTAAGGTTATCCAAAAATAAATTCACAATTTTAAAGTTGGAATACATATGATTTTTTCAAATAAACAGTTAAAAGATTTTGTTTCAGATGGTCTTCCTCTTGAACATTCCAGATACACATACTGAATCTTCTGAACTAGAACCAGACAACCTCTTAATAATGACATATAACTGCTTCTATTAACTTGAAAAATAAAGTAACTCCAAACCATTCAAATTACTCATTTAGTCACAAAACACTAAAAAAGCCAAATAAATCACTGCTTTAAAATGTATTATCTTTAGAACATGAAATCTACATCTGAATTTTGAAAAGGAATAACCTTTGTATAAAAAAAGTTGAGTTTTCCTGACTGGCTGACTTATTTTCTATCAATTTTATCCTATTCGGACTACTTACACAATATCCTGAAAGAGTGTGAGGTGTTAAAATATGAAAAGCTTCTTTGGCCCTGTAAGCAGAGGTACCTTAAATGTAAACAATTGCAGTGAGAGTCTTCCAGATGTGGGCACCTATGTCTTATATTGAGTTGGAGATGTATGTCCTTGTTTCTCAAAGACATGTTAATTTCCTTTCCAATAACAGATTTGATACATTGAGATATGTTTTCAAATACTTTAAAAATTAAAATTCATATATACTTCTATAAAGAATACTTCAAAAGATCAGAGAAAAGCATTATATAATGATATTAGATTGTAAGTTTTATTAATGGTAAATGTTTGCATTAATTTTTAAAAGCTTAGCTATTGCTAAGCATTTTTTTAACAAAAGCTAATAATAAGCAAGAATCATTTGCCATACAGAAACTCTATTCACGAGCAAGACCTTAATCAAGTGGAAGCTAAAAAACACTGGAAAAAATACAAAGCAAAACACTGCTATGCATCAATTAAACTGCCTTCTATCACACTGAATATACTGTATTTAGATGACAAACATACTGAAGTTAACAGAAAAACAATTTTGTGGATTCAGGCTAAGTAAGACTAGCATTAAGAAGAACATGCAAACCATGATTTCCTTAAAAAAAGTTTTTTAAGCCAAATCACCTGAACAAAAGTTCTGTTTTTCATTTGAAGGGAAGACAATCTGTGTTTACCAAACACGATCCTCCTTTCGTTTTAAAACAGCAAATTGTATGAACCCTCGCTCTTCTTCCCAGATGCTACTTATACATGACTTTGCATAATGACTTACAGAATTACTTTTCTGGTAACAGTGTCATGGCCATAAATAATCAGGTTTTTAAAAAAAAAACAAATATCAAGTGCAAATCTAGAAAACTCCCTTTAAAGAATTACCCAAAGCCAGCACACACATGGTACTGCTGTCCCACAAGCTGAGCAATACGCCTTATCGATGTGTGTGATGATACACGCACACTAAAGACAGCCTTCTATACAGTTTTAGTAGCGTTGCCAAGTTAATAATTCTTTCAAGGCACTGAAGAATTATGTAGATGGATTTTCCAAAATATAATTAACAATTGCTTAAACTTGTTACAAAGCCCTGAGTCAGAACTTTCAATAGCTTCCTGAAATTATAGATTTCAGACAAAATGGCATATTTGTTTATTTTATAGAAAATTACAAGACCATTTTGCAGTTTGGAGGAAAGAAGTCATGTTTATGAAACAAAGTCATGTAGACTATACAGGAAAAGTAAAATACTCAGTAATATCTTTCTTACACATTTTGTACATGTCAATTACAACCTGTAATTATGGATTTATGTGCTAAATTGATGTGGCAAGTCACCCTTCCTGCACCTACTTGCTTAAATCCTCAACAAAATAAAAATCTCAATTTGAACCTCGGGTTCCCATCTCTACCTTAGTCACAAATAAGAATAAAAGCTGGAAAAGTAATACTCTGACAGAAAAGGAGGTAGAAAATGCTGCTGTAGCAACTTACAATTTTAATTCATCAGCTCCACTAACTCGTTCATATTTTTATGTTCTAGTTTCATCCACTAACCATTTATCAGTAAACTGAGTCTCAATCTAAAGGATTTCCCCCTCACTGTAGCAAAGCAATGTACAACTGAGACAGCATTGAATAGTTTTTCCTAAAATTTAATGTTTTAAAGAAGTACAACTATGGTTATTAATACTGCTATTGTTATATATTTATATGTGTTAAAATTCCAAGGCTATTATATGATTATCAAGTAATATCAGTATGCATTCCTATCATAATATTCAAGCAAATAAAATTAGGCTGAGTTTTTGAGAGAAAAAAAAATATTCTGAGACCGTTACAAGAAGACTTAAAGACAACTGACATTTTTGACAAGGCACACATAGTCTGTGAAAATCTATTACCTTCCCAAATTCGAAGCTAACCTAATTCTAATGTTTAAAATGTTTTTTTCCCCCTCCAGCTTCAAAAGAAATAACAAACCCTTCCAATTAACAGACATTTAAAACCAACTCAATTATGATTTATTACAGTCGGGAAGAAGGGAAGAAATTCTGTCATCCCTCAAATTTTAGGAACTAAATATTGACCACGACTTTAAATCTTGCAAACACAACCAAGATAATTCAGGTTGTTCCTTGATTTATATTTAACCATAATTTTATTCCACTGGCGGAAGAAGAGAAAAGGAAGTTATTGTTTAATGGGTATAGAGTTTCCATTCTGCAAGTGAGAAAATTCTTCTGGATAGCCTTTTAATAATGATGTGAATATACTTAACACTACTGACCTGAACACTTAAAGATAGTAAAGATGGTAAATTTCATGTTATGTGTTTTATCATTTAAAAAATGCAAAAAAAAATTCTATTCCAAAAATTCACTTTTTACACAAATTACTACTGTAACATTTCAGACACTCTGCGTGGACAGATGCTTTTCCTTTGGACATTTTGTAAAGCCAGGTGTATTAAACCATATAGTTTACAAAGCAATTGTAAATTAAATGACACTAAAAACTGGTTAAGAGACCTTTTTTTTATTATTCAATCAAATATACTCTCTCTGCTTACTGCTTTGATGAAATCTACATGACTTTCTTAAACCTCTTTTTTTCCTCTAAAATACTGACTTTTCTTTCTTACTTGCTTACAACTCCTTACTATCCTTCCTATCCTACCCCATCACTAAGGGTCCAAAATTCATAATAAACAAAGAATGGCAATTGGGCAACACATAACTAGATTGTGTATTTCTATCATGTAAAAATGACCCAGCAAGCTCTGACATTTGAGTTGAAAGATTCTTAAGCAGCATGCATTTCAATATGCTAAAATGCTCCTATAGGGTAAAGCCATCAAAGATACAAATTTAAGAATGCTATCTTCAACATTATCAATTAGTTTTATGTCTCAGTAACTATGTGGTCAATTTGCAATGTTTACAATTACAAACACCTTGTCCAAACATGATTTGGTCAGCTAAACACTTGTCTAATATCATACCCTACACTAATACAAAATGATCTTCGTTGAAAAGCCTTCTTGCTCCCAACAAAATTAAATATATAGTAGTATAAGCAAGAAGAAGGTTAAATTATGTGAACAAAAATGACTAGAATAGCACCATCTGGTAAGTTGTGTGTGTGTTTCGGGCAACAAGGCTGACAATCTTAAAGGAGAAAATGTGGTAGGAGTGCGGGGATACAGAAAGGGAATCCAAATGCTACTTTAAAGACAACTCTACTGAAACATTAGGAAGAAACGTTATCAGTACCTTTGGATCCCTTCTTGACTAAAGAGTTCTTCAAATGTACAACTGCTGCATGATAGATTCAGTGTGTGCTAAATGCTGACCATTTTTTCAATGTTATATATATCTAGCCCCTGAGGCCCAATAAATACATTTTTGAATGAATGTCTATGTTTTTTAAATGATTCTAGGAAACGTAAAAGTTCTTCTGAGGCACAAGATGACAAGCGGATGAGAAGGAAACATACCTAACTGGGAAAGTACTGCTGAGAGACGAAGAAGAGGTAGCAATTTCACAGAGTTAGAAGACAGTGGCTTAAATATCTCAGTTCTTAATCTTATTCGCGGTCACAAGCACAAAACAAATTTAAAATAATTTTTCAGGCGCTTGAAAACATGAATAGAGAAACATTTTCTATTCATTAAACAAATATCAGAGTGGTACAAATATAGAAAATGCACAAGTACACAACACTATATCACAGTGACCTTATATGACTTCTGTAATAGTTTAAGTTATGTTATTGTATTTTTAATGTAGAAGAAATAAACTAGTCTGGAAAATGACACTGCCCTTTAGGGATGTAAGTTTAAGCACTGCAAGCTCAAAAGACAAAAAAAAGATTTAAGTAAAGTAGAGCTCTAGACTGAATTCACTGGCTGGCCAAGCTATGCATGAGTCAGCCAGGTGTCCCCTCCTCTCCAGCTGACCTAGTAGAAAAGAGATGGGCAGCCTATGGCATGGAAGGAAAAAAATCCCGACTGTTGCTATTTTCAAATCTGAAAGAAAATAAATCTGTTTCTTTATGTGAACATCATGTCAGATGTTCTATCTTTTTATAACTCTGAAATATGGCTTTAAAAATAGCCTCAGTGGCCTTTTATTAGATAACTGAATCCATATAAATTTTCAAATTCAAAATTTATAAAAATTTTACTGTTCTAAATGCTAAGTTATGCATCTAACCACAGATATAGAATCAGCGAGACTACAAAATCAGCCAGCAAAGCTCACCACTGTTTTCACCAGGACCTGCAAAAGCAGCAGCCATTTAATTGCCAGGAATATTCTTAAATTTAGTTGTCATAACAAAAAAAAAAAAAAGAAAAAGAGAGAGAGAGAGAGAAAGAAAGAACCCAAATCAAAAAAAGGAAAAAACTACATGGTAACTATCCTTAGGAATAAGCTTATACATAGTATATAGTAGACACATTGTAAACAGCTGATATTTTTATACTCTAGCAGCAATGACCTCAAAACATTTATTTTATGTATATTCATCCTAGACAACAGTAAGATTCCTCATTCAAAGGGCAGAAAATGATTAAACGCTCTAGAATCAAAAGTTTGAGTTAAAGGAAAAAACTACAGGTAATCAGACATATTTCTGTAAATGTCCTGGTCACTCTTTCTAAAGTAAGAACTTATTATTAGGTTACTTACTATGTCTTGGATACTGTTGGCAATTTAAATAATATCCTCATCTGTAGGTATAGAGTGTTTTCTTTACAACAAGCCTTAGCAACTGAAAGAAAATGGAAGGAGGGCTTATGATGTAGGTAGAACCAGTAACACTATCAGAATCAACAGATATGGACGAGAAAAAGATTGTTGCCTTGAGACAATGCATTACCCTTCTCAGATCACTGGAGTACTACTCAGTATATGAGAAAAGTGACATGCCCAAATAGGGCAGTATCAGTTCACTGGTCAAGTCAAGCCTGGATAAGTGACCACAGGGAAAACTGAGGTACACTTTTCACAGACTTATTTTTTAAAGGCTGGCTAAACAGAACAGTGTATAAATTAATATAGGAAAGGCAACTGTTAATGGTCAGTTAAAAGGTACTCTTTTATTGGCCACTTTCCCCCACTTAAGTTCCCCACATGATTGCTTATTTTTCCTTTTCATGTCAATCATTCTGAAACTGGCAATTTGATTCAAGTTAAACAATTTTCCTTTTAAGTCTATAAATTAAGCTAAATGCAAAGTCACTACTCTCTCATTCCATGCTTCCATTTACTCTAAGAATTCAGAAACAATCATTTGCATAACTTTTTATCTTAAAAAGATAATCCTCTCTGCAAATAATCTTCTCTTCAATATTAACTATGTAAAACTCTTCTTATAATTTTGTCATTTAATATATGTGACATAATGGTTTGACTTGCCCTGTTCATTTGATGCATGACTTTTCTGAGTACCTGTGTCAACTCACTGCGTAAAATCATGATAAACTGAAGGACAGCTGATTAGAAGGAACTGTATTTCTTGAGATCAAGCAAATTTACAAACTATAAGAAAAATGCAATAAACACAAAAATAACAGGACATTTCTAAAGGATTTTCCCCTTAGAAGTGACAAGTAAATTACCTATGAATTACATGGATCAGATGTTTCAAATTAAAAGAAACAAAAAAGAAACTATGATATTAAAAATTAATTCATTAGAACTTCCAACTAGCTTAAACAGCTTTACTAAAAGCTCATGACCAAATACTTCAGCTAACAAAACACACTGAGTTTCTTAATACAAAAGAATCCTTCGCTCAATAGCCTTGCGACAAATAGGACATTCACTCATTCGATCTCCACAGAGCTGGCACGTTCCATGGCCACAGAGGAAAATCATATTCTTCAGACGATCCAAACACACAGGGCACATGGTCTGGAAAGGGAAATAACAAGGTAATAAATGCTGAGACATTTTATATTTTAAAATTGTATCATATAACAACTTTGTAACATCATTTTCTTCTGTTGTTTTAATCTTTTGTTGCTTTAAAATGTTCAAGGAATTTAATTTTAAAAATTTTAAGTAGTTAAAATGTTATCCCTATAAAAGAGAAATATCAGTTGTACTGTCAGGACTGAATAAAAGACACTACATAAAATAAATATTATATAAAACAAAAAATGCAAATGCCAAAATCTAGTAGGAAATGAATGAAAAATAGCCCCTGAATTCAGTCTCATTCAGATTCCTCAACTCTGTGTACTTTGCTGTTCTTGTAAGAAAATAACACAATACATCAGGCCTATGGGGGAGGGGGAACAGTGTACAGATGTCTCTAAAAACATGTGCCACACACTATGATAATATCTCAGCTCTATTATCACTCTCACTTTAAAAATGAGCAAACTGAGTCTTAGTGGGGCTAAACACCTCCCCACGGCAGGCCATAATGTAAACTGGGATCATATGGTCCCAGAGCTCTTGCTTTGAAATAGCCTTCACTGGATTACTATTAATGTAGACTCCCTTCAATTAAAAACAATTAGCCTTAGTTATATATTAATAAATGTAACTTCATGAACTCAGAAAAATTTAGAAGTATGTTAGGTATACTTTGGTGAAAGCACTCTAGGAAATCACGTATTTTTTCACAAAAACACACTTTATACTTTATTTTTATAAAAACATATTTTGCCTTACTATATATACCATGTTACTTCATATTATGAAGTCATTTCTATGTTTCCCAAGTATCCCAAGTAACAAAGAAATGACATAATTAAAAAGAATGTCTAAGCAAATCAGAGAACTCTAGATGCTGGCGAGGATGTGGAGAAACGGGCACCCTCCTACACTGCTGGTGGGAATGTAAACGGGTACAGCCCCTCTGGAAAACAGTGTGGAGGTTCCTCAGGAAAATAACAATAGAACTCCCCTAAGACCCAGCAATAGTACTGCTAGGAATTTACCCAAGGGATACAGAAATGCTGATGCATAGGAGCACATGTACCCCAATGTTCATAGCAGCACTCTCAACAATAGCTAAAACATGGAAAGAGCCTAAGTGTCCATCAACGGACGAATGGACCAAGAAGATGTGGTTTATCTATACCATGGAGTACTATATGGCAATGAGAAACAATGAAATCTGGCCATGTGTAGCAACGTGGATGGACCTTGAGGGTGCTATGCTGAGCGAAATAAGTCAGGCAGAGAAGGACAAATATCATATGTTTGAACGTATAGGAGGATTAGGAGGAACTTGACGGAGGAACAAGGGGGAGAAGAAGGGGGGAAATGGTGGGGGAAAGGGAGAGAGGCAAACCATGAGAGACTCTTGAATGCTGACAAAAACTGAGGACTGATGGATGTGGGGGGGAGGGGGGATGGGCATGGAGGAGGACACTTGTGGGGATGAGCACTGGGTGTTATGTGGAAACTAATTTGACAATAAACTATTTGTAAAAAAAAAAAAAAGAAAGAAAAGAAATGACATAATTAGTTTATTTCCCATTAAATTTTCAAGAGTTCTATGCAGTCAATTAATAACTTCAGTTACTTTGAGATTAATATATCCTTAATAGCACATGAAATTACACTGGGGTAAGAGAAAGACTGGAGATTTAAAATTTAAAAAGAGTTATTCAGATGCTTTGTCTTGGTTACCTTGACAAAGGTCAAGGACCAAGGTGTCTGCAAGAAATCCCATCAGTCCTCAGAATGAATTTTGTTACAACTGTTTAAATATATTTTTGTAATGAAATATGGTCATGAATATATATTTAAGGGGGAAGAATCTTCTCTGGAATGCTGAACTTGGATAAAAGTAGAGCTGAGTTTTTTTTTTAAGTTTATTTGAGAGAGACATAGGTAGCATGAGTGGGGGAGGGGCAGAGAGAAAGGGAGAATCCCAAGTGGACCCCAAGCTGCCAGTGCAGAGCCCTACTTGGGGCTCATACTCATGGAACTGTGAGATCATGACCTGAGCCGAAACCAAGAGTGGAATGCTTAACTGACTGAGCCCCACTCACGTGCCCTGAACTGAATTATATTTTTCCAGACCCATATTAGGGCTCAAAAGTATCATTATTCACACTTAATTTTAATTCACAAATAGGAGATGAAATGTTTTTCACGGAAGACATGTTCAAAACTCAGTTTTACCTTTCTATAAGGGTTTTAAGGGAAAGAAAATGAGATGGTAAAGAGCATTAAGATTTTTTAAAAAAATTTAATGTTTATTTATTTTTGAGAGACAGAGTGTGAGCAGGGGAGGGGCAGAGAGAGAGAGGGAAACACAGAATCTGAAGTAGCCTCCAGGCTCTGACTGCCAGCACAGAGCTCAATGTGGGCCTCAAACTCACAACTGTGAAATCATGACCTGAGCTGAAGTCAGACACTTAACCGACTGAACCACTTGAACCACCGAGGAGCTTTAAAAGATTTTTGAAACACTCAGTTTCATCTTAAAATGAGCTAAATATGTTATGAGTTTTATTTCCTACATAAGAACTGGTAAATACATGTTTATCTTTACTTGGTTACCATATAACAAGTATTACTAGGTACCAGATTTTGAAAGAAAAACTAGCCCAGTCTTAAGAGTTTTAATCTTTTCAGATGGGTGTTTAAATTCCTAATAAATATATATGCTTAATTCTTTAATAACTGTATACTGTATTACTCTATCACAAGGGTCATCAGTTATCCTATTTATTGACTATATTACTTATAAACTCAGGTAAAAAAGACAAGTGATGACTAACAACTGCATCGCAACACTGATGTGATACCCAAACTAAAGAAATGACACCCTTTGCTTCTCAATGTTTTGAATCAGATTTAAGTGCTGGGTCAGATGGTAAGGTGGGGAGGGAAACTTTCTTACCATATATGTAAAAGTTTTAACTAACTTCTTAATTTTACTGTTGCTGCTATTAAATATCGAGTAGGTAAAAGAGGACTTCTGTTGGTATGCATCAGATATAAAAAAATATATAACCACCACCCAGTTTAAAGCATGGCATGCTACCCTCTCTTTGAAGCCTCTCCATACATCTTCCCAAGTCCTTTCCATCTATCCCATCACCGACACCCACTATGCCAAATACTGCACTTATCTTTTCTTGCTTTCTCTTATGGTGTGTGTGACAGAGTGAGAGTGAGAGAACGTATATATTTTTCCTTTCTACTGAAGTCTCACATTTATACAGAAATGTGCACAAATCATAAATGTACAATTTGATAAAAGTTCACAAACTGGTCAAATGCACCTAATGGGCACTTAGTATCTCTCTATATAGAAACTTCCCTTGTGTTCTGCCTTCCAGCCATTCCAGCCAAGAAAACCACTATCCTTGGTTTTAAATACTATTAGTATAATTTTTTCCAAATTTGCATTCCCAAGTGGTATCTTGCTTAGGTACATTATAATGACAAACTTTTCCAAAGTGTTTTTACTAACTTGTATCTGGTATTCTAACACTGTGTACTGACAATTATTCTTTCTCTCCTCTCCTCTCCTCTCTCTCTCTCTCTCTTTTTTTTTTTAAAGTAGGCTTCACCCCCAGTGCAAAGTCCAACACAGGGCTTTAACTCACAACTGTGGGTTCAAGGCCAGAGCTGTGATCGAGTCATTCGCTTAACTGACTGAGCCTCCCAGGTGCCCCTATACTGGCAATTTCTAACGCAGAGTTTTCTACTCAGTCTAGTAAGGAGACAGGTACCTCAGTGGAGTTTCAATTTTCCTTTCTTCTACTTCTTTTTTTTTTAAATGTAAGCTCTATGCCCAAAGCGGGGTCCAGACTCACAACCCTAAGATCAAGAATCACATGCTCTCCCAACTAAGCCAGACAGGCACCAAATTTTCAGTTCTTGATGACTAATCTTGTTGAGCATTTTTCATGTTTATTGGTCATCTGTGTGTTTCTTATTTTGGAAAGTGTCTGATTAAATCTTCTAATCATATTACCTTTTACAACTATTCAAATACTATAAATGATACCCTATGTGAACCCTGCTTACTACATAAAACACCAAAGGTTTTATAGAAAAGTGTTAAATGCCATTCTTAGAATCATCATTTACCATGAAGAGATCATTATTACCTGCTCCTTAATGTCCTGTAACTGCTGTTGCAGCTTTTGCACATCTGCATTGACATTAGTATTATCCTTGTCCTTTTGTAACACAGGAATATTTCCACTTGCTATAATACAAATAAAATATTTTAATGTTATGACTGGACATGGCAATGATTTTTTTATTTCTAAAATTATTACTACATTATTAAAAACAACTATAATTCTCTTTAAAAATTTTTTCACTCATGGACAACAGATACAGTAGTGACATTCATGTTATACTCCTTCATTTATAGTCTTTGAAAAGAAACAGGTTTGCACATTATTTTCTAATTTTATTTAACTCAGCTAGACAACAAATTAGACACACACAGACTTTTGAGTTTTCCAAGGTTCTTTTACCTGCTTCCTTTGGCAAGCTCACAAACACATTCTATGCTTGTTTTCTCTGTTCCTGTATTTTACAAAGCCAAGAAAGGAAGCAGCATACCATGTTAGCCAGCTCTGGCAGCAGTAAATACATCTCTTGGATGATGTTTAGGAGAACACACAAAAACCTAGCCTCCTTCCTTTCTGCCCAACACTCCTTGTTACTGATTGGGCATGAGAACTCCATGAAAGAAAAGCTGTGATCGGTGGATCTACTAAGTGGAGAGTTTTTTGTTTTTTGTTTTCTTGAGAGATAGAGGGAGAGAACAAGTGGAGGAGGGGCAGAGGGAAAGAGAAAACTTAAGTAGGCTGCACGCCTAGTGTGGAGCCTGATGTGGGACTCAACCCTGCAACCTCAAGATCATGACCTGAGCCAAAATCAGGAGTTGGACCCCTAACCAAATGAGCTACCCAGGCGCTCCTGGAGGGAAATTTTTTATTGCACTTTTCCTACTCTTTAGATTTTTACTCTTTTACTCTAGTTATTTCGTTTCTGGGATTTTTATTTTGCTCTATTGATGATAAAGACAAAGAGCCCTGAGCAGAAGTGAGTACATTAATGTTCTTCCTCATGTGTACACAGAGCAAGGAAATCAAAGATACCATTCTAAGCTTCTATCTAGTGCAAAGATGAAAAATATTTTTATACAGCTGTAGTACTGAAAAGGTTAAAAGCAGGGGTGCCTGGGTGGCTCAATCAGTTGAGCTTCTTTCTGGCTCTTGGGTTCAGATCAGGTCATCATCTTGTAGTTTTGTGGATGTGAGCCTCACGTTGGGCTCTGTGCTGGCAGCATGGAGCCTACTTGGAATTCTCCCTCTTTCCGTCTCTCTCTGCCCCTACCCCACTTCCGCTGACTCTATCTTTCTCAAAACAAACAAATAAATAAACTTTTTAAAAAAAGAATAGGTTGAAAGTAAATAATTTTTCATCTCTCCACTTCTTTACTGAGTTACATTTCAGTTTATCTACAGTTACTCTGTCCCAACTAAATACTATTGTATAAAATGCTGAAAAGCGCTAGGTGAAATCTGCTACACAAAAAAAAAAGAGACGTTAACACTTGTATAACTGAAAAAGAATTGTAATACGCTGTTCTGCCAAGATACACTAAATTTAATCTTAAAAACAGCAAATTTTCTTTAAGCAAGAATACAATTTTCTATTATTCATACATAGAGGTTTCTTAAAAGACAAATGCTTAAAGTTCTATAATCATACTGCAAGCTAGAAAAACATAATTTCAAGCTTCCTGTAACAAGAACAAAACTCCGCCTGTTCCTCTGTAGATTGAGGTCACACACCTTGTGCTTTACAAGCCAACGTTCTGCTACACGAGAAGAGATGTTCATGAAAGTCCAACAAGAAAGCAAAGTAAGAAAAATATACTTACAGATGTCATCAGTGGCATCTTCTGAATTCTTCCCTCCACAACACATAATGAAAGGCACTCTTCGTTCAACTACCGCCCGGCATTGCACACACTTCTTCATCAGGCTAGCACAGTCTGCAAAATAGCAATAGGATACTTCTTACAAGAGGGAACATGATAAGACTGTTGGCCTTTTTCTGCTCATTTTTAAATTTCACACTAAGATAAGCATTAAACAAGTTCTATGAATACATAAGTCTACCTTTTAAAAATGTTATCGACTTATGAATGTATACTCTCTATAGGCAGCCTCTAGAAGAAAGTGCTCCTTGTCATGAAAATGATGACATTTTCTAATAATATATTAGAATAAATTGTCAAAGTGGTTTTTCTGGGTTTTTAAATTTTTAGTTTTTGAGAGAGACAGGGCCCACGTATGATCAGGGGAGGGGGAGGGAGGGAAGGGGGGGAGAGGGAGGGGGAGAGAGAGAGAGAGTCAGTCCCAACAGGCTCTGCACTGTCAGAATCCCAACGTAGGGCCGAAATCAAGAGTCAGACAGATGCTCAACAGACTGAGCCACACAGGCACCCTCACTTTTTTTCTTAATAAAAAATACTTCAAGAGCCTAAGTCTTGAGAATAAAGATGGGAGATGCTTTTTATAAAGTTTAACTAGTACAGAATTATAAGGTTGCTCACATAATTTCCTAAATGTACTTTCTATTGTAAGCAGCTTGTCTCTAAAATTCCTAAAATATGTTCAACAATTGTCTTCCTTCTCTATCAAACTGATGTCATCTAATAAGTTATTGTTTAGTAACTACTTGTTTAATATAGTAGTCAGGAAAATATAAAAGATGTATCATAATGGACTCTCTAATGTTATGTATCAGAAGAATGCTCTCCCATCCCAAGAGGAAATACCTAGGCACAATGATAGGTTGTGGTTTGTTAATTGTACATCTAAAGTATTAACTAATTACAAAATAACATACAGCAACATATCCTTTCCCATTAGCATGTATTATGAAAGTATACTCCATATCTTAGTTTATATACCAAGTGTCTTTATTATTTCAAAAACGGGAAAAAAACCCACAAAAACTGTGACAAGTATCCAGGGATAATTTATGTCAAGACACTAAACTTTAACAAAGCACAAAACCACTGACGTAGATAAGTTGGGGCACATGTTCCTAGCAGTGCTTGCGCTGGTGGACAGAGAAGGATTATCAAGATCGATCTCATGTCAAGTACCAGACAGAACTGGGTCTGATGCTGGCCTATGCACGATGCACTAGGTAGGAGCAAATGCTAATAGAAATCTGGTTTGGGATTTGACTTCAATCTGAGAGATTTTTTTCCTTACATTTGGTGGATTAATCTAATTAATTGATTAGATATATAAGGCAATTATTTCAAATTCTTTTAAGTTAAATTGTTACATAGTTTCTATAAAATCTTTCTTACTTCCCCCCAAAATGGATATAATCTCTCCTTCCTCTGGCCTGTCAAAACATTTTACACTCTTCAAGGCTTCAATAAATACTCTGTTTAACATTACCCAGATATAGGTAATGGACTGCTTCACCATTCCTTGAAAGGGGCATTTCCCACCTTAACTTCATCTTCCCTTGTAAATAAATGTTTGACAATTTGTCTGTAAAATGGAGAAAATAATCTACTTCTTAGGGTTGTTGTGAAGATAAATGAGGAAATATTCTAAAAGAAAATAAAATGCCTGGTACCAGTTAAGAGCTTAATAAAAGTTAGCTGTTATACTTGTTACATTTGAATACAAAGACAATGTAAAAACGTTGGGAAACTCCTGGGGAAAACACCACAATAAGGCTTGAGAATCTATATTATCAACTATTAATTATAACCAGCTTTCAAGTCTCTGTAGGTATCACTTTAGTCTTTGACATGGGTCAGTAAACTATAGCCTAGAGGCCAAACCCAACCAGGTGCCTGTTTTTATAAATAAAATTTTAGTGAACAGTCCCGCCTGTTCATTCACATGCTGTCTACAGTTGTTTCTGCACTACAATGGCAAAGTTGAGTTAGTCAGAAAGAGATAAGTACTTACTACAGAAATCATGTGTGGCCCATAGAGTCAAAAATATTATTTCACCCTTTACAGAAAAAGTTTGCTAGCCAAGAGACTATGAAAACTTATGTAACCTGAGCTCCTTTTACTTAAGACATTTGAAATCTCTTTCCACAAGCCCTCTGACAGTTGATAACAGCGATTATACTAATCTTTGGAAAACAAAAACAATTACTTTAGGCAGAATATTTTAGGAGGAAACCTTGATCCTCTATTTAGTTAATGAGCTGTCTGTCAGAATGAAAAAAACCAAGGCTTAAAGCAAATCTATGCCAACAAAATTAATCTATCATACAATCTGTGTATTACTTAGATATTATATTGAAAATCAATACCTATTGACTAAACTATTTTATAATAGGAAACACCATGTTTTACTTTGAGCCCATTTAAGTAAGGTATGTAAGTTGTTAAACTTTTTTAAAACCTTTCACTCACCAATGAAAGCAGCAAAGGGAAAAGGAGAATGTTGAACAGTGCATGAATTTGAAAAGAACAAGAGGGGTATATAAAAAGGAAAGGCCTCTGAGAGAATATGTATAAGAGATATTTTAAAACATCACAAACTTTCAATATAACCTCCCAAACAGTTCTACAAGCTCTTTTAACATAAAGACTAAGAAAGGTTAAGAAAGCCAGACAGTATAGCCCCAAATAGTTGCTGTGGATGACTCAGTAGTGGGGGTAAAGGTATGCAGGAGAGGCAATATTAAGGTGAAGACAAATGAAGATATACTAATTTTATATGTGAAAAGGGCTAGACTAAATGTTTCAAAATAAATTTCCATTGTGTGTGATAAAAGATCATTTTGCGCTGACACAAATGAAATAAAAAGGAGCTGATAGAACATAGCCTATTCTGCCTTCTCTAATCTCAGCAGCAAGGAGGGGCAAAGGTGACATTTTATATAGTACAGAGGAAGACATGGAAGGTACTAGAAAGGTTGACCAGTTTTTGTTAATGGCTTATTAAAAAAAAAACACCCCAAAGCTATAATTTGTTTCATTTTCTATTTCTATAAAAACACTGAGGAAGTTCTGTATAGGCTACTTACTCTCACAAGCACACATGTGTCCACAAGGCTGAAAAAGAACAGCTGCTTTCTTGTCAGAACATACCACACATTCTTCAATCTACAAAAAAGAGGTTACAGCACAAGTGTGAACATCTACAGATAAATCCAGTAACTCTAATAGTTCCTTTTGTATCCAAGTGTATTTCCTCTATAAGGAAACACTCTCAGCACAGTGAAACTTCATACACTTTATTTCTCTGTCCTTGACTCTCTGGGTTACTAATTTTTTCACCTTTATAAACCCTGGCCCTTCACAGGTTAGTCTTCCTACCCATCCCAAAGAATGATAAAAAAAACTCCACTTACTCTGTGGTCAGAAAGACCAGAATTGACTTCAATTTTCTTTTATTCAAAAACTACTTTGAGAGAAAAATAAAAAGAACAGATAAAGAAGTATAAAAGTAAATCTAAAATAAGCTAGATTTCTAATATTAATAAAAATCCAGCCAGATTAGCAGACTAGACTGCTAGAGCCCAAGAGGAATTTTTCTATTTATCCATATCTAAGGAAATAAACCCAACACATCCTTTTCTGGGACCTGGTCAGTTCCCCCATGCCAGTGGGAGCCGATGGCTATAACCTGTTCTTTCTCCCTAGTCTCTAAAAGTATAGCTCCTCCACTATCTATTCATAACATCACTTAACTGTATCTCCTCTTTGTCTCCACTTCATCTGAATTTTGGGTGTGTAACTATTTCTCAACCTTGGCTCTAGTTTTTTTTCACCCCCATCCCACCACACCTTGCATGTTTCTTCTATTCTCCTCCCTTTGACACACATTCACATTTAGCCATATCTTGTGCCATTTAATATTACTGTCCCAAAATGATGACCACCACTCACCTATAATTTCACCTAACTAACCAAATATTGCATATGATCTCTCTACGGCTATTCCCAACTTATACCTTGCTATGCATATAGAATTTCTGTAGTTGAACAACAGGGGAAAGCAGTAAGACATGGCTGGTTGGGACCTTTATATTTCTGGATTCAACTTCCAGTCCCAATAAGAACAAATCACCTAACACTGTTGAGCCACAACTTTTTTATTTTTATTTTTTTTATCTAAATGATAAAGAAAAACCCTTCTTCACAGGGTGGGAAAGAGTAAATATTATGTATGGACTGTTTAGTTAAAAAAAATCTTTGTAGTCTTAACAATTTTCCCTTTTGGATTTCTTCCTCAGTTTATATTCGCAAGAATTAAATTACTAAATCAACACATGTTTATTGTAAAGGTTCATAAATATTGTCAGGATGGTCTCTCAAAAACATAAACCCATTTATTCAACCTCCAGCAGTGTTTAAGAGAGTGTCCATTCTCCACCGTCCAGGCTAACATTTTTAAAATTTTATTTATGCTAATTTGATAGGAATCATTAATGGTAATTCATAATTTTTATTATTTCCTTAATTGCAAAGGAGATAAAGCTTATTTATTTCCCCTTCCTCCAAATATCAGTTTTATAATTTGTTTTATCTTTAATGAAGACATTCATTACCCTTTAACCACTTGGGGTCACTATTTCTTTATATTCAAAGGTCTGCAGCCAACCTGGCAATCTGTTTGTTGGGTGTGTTACTTTTTGTACTTTTCTACAGGTTTGAAAATTTCATAATTTGAAAGTCAAACTGAAAGCCTGCTAATTTTCAGAATTCAGTAATGGTCTAAAAAGGAACGTCAGCATATTCCTCCCGCTCTCCCTCCCTGCTCCATCGGCCTTCCCTCTGTAGGCACTCTTGTCTGTGTGTTGTCACACAGGGGAAAGAACAGGGACTTAAGAATCATGAGGCCTGCATTTGATTCTCTGAGTACACTTCTTTGAGCTTCAATTTTTCCAACTGAATCCTAGAGTTAGACAGCCAGTAAGGATTATTCAGTATCTGAGACTCTGCTTCTGGCAACCTGGGGCTCTGAACTCACTTTAATGCTCTCTCAAAGCACCTACAACATCCTACATGGCAGAGTAAATTTAAACTAAGTTTACCAGCACATTGCCAGTTTTTAGCAGCTAATTACCATACACATCTCTGTCTTGACTACAAAACAAGTGCTCAATAAAGATTTGTTAAAATAAGGCTTAATCTAACACAAAAAGTTTCAGGCCCAACAACAGAATGCATGGATGAATCTAAAGATTAAGAGAATAGCTTAAATTTTTACCCTTTCAGAGTCTTCCGAAACTAAACTGTTGCTTAGTGAGCAGGTTAAAGCAAATTATACATACCAAGTAGAATGATTCGCATTAATTTATTAAGGGATGACCTAGATATAATGCATATAAAATGCCAACACGGTGCCTGCAGATAGTTAAGTGCTGTTAGTTCATCCTTCCCACCTTTACAAAGAGACTAAACAGCTATACACACATTACTACTCCAGAATCTTCCATCCAAAAATAACTTCCTTGTACTTTTCCTGTGCCAACAATTTTACCGAAGATTTATTCATTTGGATCATAGAAAACACCTAGTCTTAGAAGGTTCCCTATGAAAATGTACAAAGCACCGGCAAGGTTAACACCTTTTAAGTCATTGCCAGCTAATTCATTATAAGAATTAGTGCCAACTCCTTTCTAATTAAGGAAGGTTAATGAATAGCTTAAGAAGCATTAAGGGAAAAATGAAGAGATAAAAAGAAGGAAATAAAAAAAAGAGTATAAGCTTTATAAATGAAACCAAAGAAAACTACTTCACCTTAAAAGAAATCATTTGTAAAAAACTTAAATCTTACTTTAATACACACACATGGAAAAACTAATAAGGAAAACCAATTATTTCAGTACAACCAAAATGGGTAAGACAATACAGTTATGATACAGTACTAAGTTACACAGAAAAAGAATGAAACCAGAAAACCCAGAAAAGAATAATACTTCTCAAAAAGTAGAGTCAGACAAGATAAAAAGTTCAGAGTGGGTACAGAATTTGGCCTTCACTGACAGCAAGATGACTGGCTTTATTTGCCTCTTGGTGGGACACAATAAATACAAAGTGAGTAGCACCATCTATGAGAATTTCTTGCCAAAAATGTTTAAGCTGACTGTAATCAAGCTGTTAGATCTAACTTCCAGTTAACAGGAAACACAGAAGATAAAGAAACAAATTAAACAACATTGTGATAAAACAATCAAACAAATCCGGCACGTGTGACATTCTACAACATAAAAATCAACTAGTCTTTTATGAAGATGAATACAAGAGAGTCCATGTACTCAAAAAAGGTGCAATATATAATAACTACAATAAAAAATGGGATTAAATATAGCTTTAGGTTATAAAGGACTTTAAAAGCAAAATAATGGATTAACTTTTAATATCTACAGTTTCTACATATAAAGAAGGAAACCCAAAATCATTTTCTTAATAATATATAATTTATACATTCTTAAATTTAAATTATTTTTTCTTAATGTTTATTTTTAAGAAAGAGAAAGACAGAGCAAAAGTAGGGAAGGAGCAGAGAGAGAGGGAGACACAGAACCTGAAGCAGGCTCCAGGCTCTGAGCTATCAGCACAGAGCCTGATGTGGGGCTCAAACCCACAAATCATGAGATCATGACCTGAGCCAAAGTTAAAACCCTTAACCTACTGAGCCACCCAGGCACCCAAAAGAAAGAACAAAGTTTAACAGACTTATGGCATCATATAATGTTATCATTATTTATAATCTCAAAGGACTTCATAAAATGATAAAATACTGTTTTAAAAATATATTACCTTTGTCCTTGACTGAACTTGCTCTTTACAGATGAGGCATTTCTTGACTCGTGGAGAACATAAAGAACAGGTAGCAATATGTCCACATGGGCCAAAAAGAGTATCTCTCTTCATATCTGAGCACACCATGCACTCTTCTAAGGTTTCAGAATCATTACTAATCATGGAAGGACTTCGAGAACCCACTTGGCCACTAATAAAAGAAAATATTTCTAATCAATATTATCAGAATATTTATATTACAACTTCATTAAAATATTTTTAAAACATCTAGAGCATCATTTGCATACATAAAAACAGCATTAGCTATGTTAAAAAAATTAAGCTTTAACATCTGTATATGAAACACTGTATATCAAATTTTCCCATTTATATATACATCTCTGCATCTTTACATACTTCTATTTAAATTTCAAATTGAACAATTAGCTCACCCAATGGAAAAGGGTGAATCTTCTTCTAACAAAGAAATACAAAACACTACTTAGAAAAAATTTAACATAAACAGTTTCACTCAGAATCTGTTATCTATAGAGAACGGCATAGGAATAAAACAAAAATTCTAGCTAGAGCCCAAGTTAGTTATCCTAACTACAGACAGAATGAAGCATCATCAGAGTCCACAACTGACAGGGCACTGTGGAAAATACGTCACTGCAGCTGCTGTTTTGACATTTCTTTAAATGTATCCTTAAGAGGCTTAAAATTCTATTATGGAAAAACAGAACACATCTATAAATATATAGATACAAGACACAGAAATACATATATATGACCGAACTATAGCTATACAAATGGGATACTCTGTTTCTACCACAACCTTCAGAAACTCATAGACAGACAGACAGACAGACAGACAGACACACACACACACACACACACAATGGTTTCATCTTAGACCCCAGCATTAAAGTTATTACTGCAGGAATTATCATGCTTTATATCTATATTTTTAAGCATACTCTGTCATGCTGTAATAGAATTTTATGTTCCTTAAGGATACACTTAAAGAAATGTATATACCTCATATGAATTTCCCCATAACACAGGTCTACGTATAGATTCCAAAGAGATGTCATTTCATCTCCACACCCAAATTACAAGACAACACAAAGATCAAGAGAAAACTACCAAAATGTTCAATGACCAGAACTAGGTATAAAGGGCAGTAATAGTTGTACAGCATTGTTGAGATTCAAAAAGGAACAAAATATACATACCTCTTTATATGTCTATAATATTTCACAAGAAATGCAACTGTGTTATAAATAATTAAAATTACTGACATATTTTACTTTTAGAAAAAAGAAAGGCACATGTGAAATCATTTTTAGAGAAAACTCCATCAGGAATTAGTTCCTTCATGTGTTCATTCTTTCAGTCCTTCAATGATACTTAGTGAGTGAATGCCTGTCAGGCACTGAACAGGGTGCTAGAATTATTACAGACTTTGTATGAGATATACTTACTGGTGAGCATGTACACCGCCTCTCTTTAAAAAGGTCTACTGAGTGCCTGCATGGCTCAGCTAATTACGTGTCTGACTCTTGATTTCGGCTCGGTCATGATCTCATGATTTGTGGGTTCGAGCCCCACACTGGGCTCTGCACTGACAGCACAGAGCCTGCTTGGGATTCTGTCTCCCTCTTTCTCTTCCCCTCCCCCTTGCTTGCTCTCTCTCTCTCAAAATAAATAAACATTTTTTTTAAACGTCTATTATAATTTTAGATACATCTAACATTAATGACAGCAATTTCACTAGTACGACTTCTTATAAATGAATTCCTCTAATGTGTAGGAGTACTGGAAGATCAGACTGGTTTAGAAAAGTTTCTTAGCATTTATTATGCATAAAGCATTCATATTTAGTAATGTAGAATATAAAACACTAAATAAGAGACATAGTGTCTGCAGGAAAATTTTTAAGGAAGAAAGTGTCAATACAAAGAAGATGAGCAAAGACAGTTTCAAGTAATCAAGTCCTCCATTATGAAACCACATGGCATTTTATATATAAAACACTAAGTTTATGATACAAACCTGACTTTTTCCTTATGACACTTTGCCAGTGCTTTGCAGAGACTTGGATCAGGACAGAGATCAAGTGGTGATTGACCTTTCTTATTTCGAATGCTAAGGTCAGCGCCATTGGCAGCCAAAAAACAGGCAATAGATGCTGCACTCTTCTTCTCTGCCCCCTGGGTACCAAGTCCCATTATTAACTGAAATCAAATGAAAAGAGTCATTATTTTCCCTTTAAGAATCTGTTATCAGTTCTCACCCCAAATGTGTGTGTGCAGGTCTGCGTGTAATTATATAAAAATGTCTGGAAAGAACTCACAGCCTACATAGATACGGTGGGCATTTCTGAGCTGCAGTCCTAACACCTATTCCCCCATCACTCCAGTTTTCTCAGGAATATAGTTTGAGGAATGATCCACTCTCTAGTTTTACAGGTGGACCAAAGAAGGCCGAGACCAGACCCCTTCATCTAGGTGATTAGTTCAGGGATGACAGATCAATTAAGGTCAATAAAACTCAAGACGAGGACTTTTGATTTAAGATACTGAGGAAACAGTACTCTCTTTTCTACTCAGTTTAGCTCTGGAGCTGTTAGCAACTGACATGAAACAGTAAGAGGAGAGACAACAGAGAAAAGAACCAACACCAAGGAACTAAGCCAAGAAATGGAGAAGGCGATCAGTCTGGCTCTGATTTCATCTGAGTTACTGATTCAAACATGTTATCAAACATCTGTAGAGCATCTATAACAGACCAAGTACTATTTTTAGCACTTCCCATGAATTAACTCATTTAATCTTTGTAACAACCTTATTATGGAGGTAATTATTCCACTCCCTCCTTTTTAAAATGAGAAAAAGGAGGTACAGAGAGATTAGAGAATTTAGCTATGGTCATAGAGAAAGGTGGCATTTCTAAAAAACTTTGGTCTCAGACCTCCTTTGCAGTCTTAAAAATGATTCTAAAACTCATAGGGAATGGTAAAAGACTTAGAGAATAATCAAACAACCTTGAAAAAGAAGAAAAAAGTTGGAGGACTTCTACCACCTGAGCTGAATGTTTACTATAAAGCTACAGTAACTGAGACAATAGGGTTGGCATCACATAGCTAAAGACACAGATCAACAGAACAGAATGCAGGATCTAGAAAGACTTCACATATATGGTTAATTAATTTGGGACAAATGCATAACAGGCAATTCAGTAGAAAAAGACAGTCTTTTCAACAAATGGTGGTGGAATAACTGGACCATCTACAAGGAAAAAAATGAACTTTGATCCCTATCTAATATTATATATAAAAATTAACTCAAAATGAATGGTAGTGCTAAATGTATCAGCTGAAATGTTACAAACTTCTAGTCCAAAAGTGGAGAAAACCTTGCTGTCCTTGGGTTTGGCAAAGATTTTTCAGACAAGACACAACACAAAAAGCACAAACAATGACAGAAAAATTTATAAATTAGACCTCATCAAAACTGAGAACTTCTGCTCTTCCAAAAACACTATTAAAAGAATGAAAAGACAAGCCACACACTGGGAGGTAATATGTGCAAATCCCATAACTGATATAGAACTTGAATTCAGACTCTCAAAACGCAATAGTAACAAAACGGCTCAACAAAACAAGGCACAAAAAAATGGGAAAAAACACTTCATCAAATATATGTGAGTAACAAGCAAATGAAAAGATGTTCAATATCAGGCAGTAGTCATTAGGGAAATGCAAATCAAAATCCCAACATACCACTACACATTCACATGAATGGCTAAAGTTAAAAAAGAAGAGCCAAACAACTTTCAGTAAGAACTTGAAGCAATGTAGTTAGAATTAACTATTGTTGAGTTCATATACTATATTTCTACATATGCAGTTCTGATAAAATAATTTATCAGACACATATTAAATTAGCCATAAATTTAAGATCTTGCATTAAAAGATACTTCCAAAAAAACAAAGACTCTTCCAGTAGTACGGAATTAAGATTAATATACTCACTGTGTTTTTGGAGGGCTCCCATGCAGCATCAACCTTCCCCACATCTTGCATATCTTGGAGTTGACGTAGCTGAGACAAGGTATGATGCCTCAGAGCTTCGTGCAAAGGAGTATCCCCATCTTTATCCTGAATATCTAATTTGGCACCAGCACGGACCAAAAGCTAAAAGAGAAAGACATCTCATTTGCTAAGGTCTCTCTGGTCCACAAGAAATTACAACATATGTAAAGTAACAGTGACAGAGACCTGGACCTACCTGAAGGGGTTTGCCACTAAAGCCAATTATTTTTATATATTCACTTGCTACTCTCAAAACTCCTATGGCTCCTTTACAAATAGTGATGAGCTCTGGTTACTCAAATATATTGCATCAGAGAAAACAAAGAAATGAGAACCAATTCACAGACTCCAAGATCAAGATTAACTAGGAGAAATTTAGGACATTTTTTCTCCTTTCCTTCCTTCCTGCCTACTCCTTCCTTCTTCCTTTCAGATTTTATTTTTTAAAGTACTCTTTACACCCAATGTGGGGCTCAAACTTACAACCCCACGATCAACAGTCATATGCTTCTACCAACTGAGCCAACCAGGCATCCCTTTTTTCTCCTTTTAATTTCAGATATGTGAGTTGGGATATTTTAAGTATTTCTAATAGGACCATTCAAAATTCTATTGCTTAAAGAAAGAGCAAGCTATTTATTCCCTTCTCGTTGGTCAATTTTCTCCAAATGTATAGTCATAAGGAAAGTCCAAAAATATCACACATAAATGAAGAATGTTTAGTAAGAGGATTTTTAAATAACAATAAATGTGAAGTGATGCTAAACTATAACCTCTGATATAAACTGATATACTTCAATAGATGTTTTAAGTAGTAAATATAACTTTGTATTTAAGTCTTTGCTTATGGTTCTTTAAAAGTTTTCCTAATTCTTTCTACAAATGCTGTCAGAGTTTTAGAAAAACACCATAAGCCAATCTCAAGCATGGTCTTACCTAAGTCTTAGCAAATTGCTGTTTTTTGGGGTGTGTGTGTGTGTGTGTGTGTGTGTGTGTGTGTGTTTTAATTTGTCCCCAGAAATTTACATAAGATGTCACTCTAGGACAGTGTTTCTCAAATCTGAACATGCATGAGAATTACCTCGAGGACTTGTTAAAGCACAGAATGCTAGTTCCCACCCCTGGAGGTTCTGATTTGCTTGGTCTGAGTTGGGCCCAAGAATTTTCTACCAAGGTCCCAGGTGATGCTGATGCTGCTGGCTCAGCTTCTAAACTTTAAGAATCACTGCTCTACAAAAAAATTTTAAACTGATAATCTTTCAAATATTTTGCCTGTGATATCAGATTAGTCATAGTAAAATATATATTTCAGCTTTTGTCTGGCTGATATTTCAGTTTTTTGGAATCTGTGCGGCAAACATCCAGCCTGAGATTTTAATTATAGTTCACTCTCAATTATACAAATTAAGAGGGAATGCACTTTAATTAATATTTTATTTTATTTTATTTTATTTTATTTTATTTTATTTTAGAGAGAGAGAGTGAGCAGGGGAGAGGGGCAGGAGGAAGGAGGGAGAGAGAGAGGGAGAGAGAGAGAACCTCAAGTAGGCTCCACACTGGGTGTGGACATGGGATCCCACACCCTGGGATCATGACCTTAGCCAAAATCAAGAGTCTGACACTCAACCAACTGAGCCATCCAGGAGCCCCAGAATGTACTTTTTAAAAAGTAATTTGTATGTTACTTTGAAATTTTCTGATTTAATATTTTGGGAAATCACAAGTCTGGCAACAAAATTATGTAACAGACTTTGAATATCACAGTTTTAAGATTTTCCCCATTATAAATTAAAACTCTTTGCCCAATATTAGCCTAAAATCATGATTTGTACATCTAGCTATGTATAATTTTCAAGACCTTCAAGAAATCGGTCTGGTTAAAACACACCTGTAAGGTAAGATTCTTGTTAGTAAATACTTTACCCTCACAATCTGGGTGTGCTGTCGTTCAACAGCAAGGTGGAGGGCAGTCTGTTGGTTCACATTCTGGATATCGAGGTTCGCATTACCCTGAACAAGAAGAACAAAGCTTACACACTCAACATTTGCAATCATGAACAACACTAAAACTACAACTCCTCGTAAGGAATAAGTAACACAAAACGCTGCTAACCACTTTCCTCTCATCTAGCCACTGCAAACATTGTTCTCATAACAGTTGCTGGTAATACAGGAAGACTGGATGGGGCAGCATCTTTCTGAGACAGAACAGCAGGCTTACAATAATTATTTTTATTATGGTGACTCCATCCAGAAACAGTAAAATAACACAGTTCAGTACAATGCTCAAACACAGCTCCTTCTCAATCTCCATTATACACCAGTAGAGATAATTAGCTCCTTTTAACTGTAAATAATATTTCCTAAAAAGTTCTATTAATGACACTTCATATTGGATTTAGATTTACTTTAATGACCTAATAAGGTCATGTATCATTGCTGCATAACTGAGCTCTTATTCAGTGAAAAGGAACTCCGCTTGAGGATGAGAAGACAATGTTTAATTAGTATATAAAAATACTTATTAAAGGGAAAGCAGAAAGTCCTACCAGGGTCCTGGGATAGCCAAAGCAGTATATGAGAACAGCTGATGCCAAGGCCAGAGGAAAGGAGCAAAAATCCTGAACTTACTAGCACTAGGGGACCTAGAGCTTCGTGAACTTAAGCAAGCATTCTGACATTTCACGCTCATTTCCTTAGCTGTAACATGGTGATTGTACAACCTATTACACAGGGTCAATGGGACGATGGGGTTCAGGGTGAGCTGCACCTAAATAATCCCACTTTGGCATACTGATTATTCTGAATTAAAGTTACTTAAATGGCTCGCACAAGGACACTCAGACCTTCCTTTGTCTCCCTGAAAGCAAGAAATAAATTTCCCATGTGAAGGCTATGGTCCTTGGCCCTGGAAGGTAGAAGGCATCCTTATAGTCAGAGATCGGGAATTAAGGGCCAAGAATTGACGATATAAATAAACTTTGTTACTTCATTTATTTACTTGCTTCCACAAACCCCTTTGTGAATTCTCCACAAGTAATTGTTTAAAAGGTATAAAAGCTGATGGCTTTGGTCACTTAGGAGAGTCTCATATTTATCTGAGCTCCCATGTATACAAAATTAAACATGTTTTTTTCCTGTTGTTATGTCTCATGTCAGTTTAATTATTAGACTGGCCAAAGAAACTAGAAGAAAGGAAAATTTTTCTTTCCCTCCAGTAAGGATTATGAAAAATAA
Source organism: Hyaena hyaena (assembly GCF_003009895.1). Classification (NCBI taxonomy): domain Eukaryota; kingdom Metazoa; phylum Chordata; class Mammalia; order Carnivora; family Hyaenidae; genus Hyaena; species Hyaena hyaena. Next base: position 5,062,622 of record NW_024080646.1, read on the forward strand.
CATGTAAAACTGCCTAACACAATGTCTTATATAATAATAATTTTAAAAATGAAACTAAGAAAATGGCTACAGATGCAAAAGATAAACTTTATCATTCTGTTTATATCTTAGAACCATTCAAGCCCTCTGATTACAACTCTGAAATCCACCTGTGCCCTTGTTTGGGGTATCAGGTAGAGCTCAAACTCTAGTAATGCTATGACATTCTAGAAGACGAGACTTTCTGATTTGTTTTTATTAGTTATGTTTCTCTGAGTGTAATCATGAGGAACTTGATCTCAGCTTTTCTTATCTTGCCTTGTTCTCATATAAATGTAGAAAGTGAGGGATTTTCTTTTTTTCAAGTTTACTAAATTTTTCCATCATTAGATTTTCCTAGTATTCATCCATATTTGTTGTATAAATGTACCATAAATCATTTATCTAGACACTAGTTGATGAACACTTGGCTTGCTTCCAGTTAGAGGTTATTACAAATAAAGCTGCTAAAAATGTTTAGTACAAGTATTTGCATGGAAATGTGTCCTGAGTTCTCTTGGGTACATACCTACAAGAGGGATTGCTGGGTTGTATAGTGAATATATGTTTAGCCATATTAAAAACTGCCAAATTGTTTTCAAAGTGGCTGCTTTGGAAAACACCAGCAATGTATGTGAATTCTAACTGCTCCACATCCTAAACAACATTTGGTTTTATTGGCATTTTTAAATTTTAGTCATTTTCATTGGTGATCAGTATTTCATTGTGGTCGCAATTTCTAATCCCCTAATAATCTATGGTAATTGAAGCAAAATCACAGAATATATGGTCCATGTACAAAAAATACTTGTATTTCTGTATATTTGCAATATACAATTAGAAACTGAAATTTTAAACAATATAATTTATAATAGCATGAAAAAAACTACTTAAAATCTAAAACAAAAAGCTAAATCTAAAATGCGCAGAGCAAACAAAATGCCACGACTTTTTAATAGAAACTAACAATCCAATTCTAAAATTTATATGGAAATTCAAAAGTAACTCTAAGAAAGAACAAAGTTAGATGGTTAACTTTAACTAATTTTAATACTTACTAAAAAACAACAATTACCAAGACAGTGTGATATGGTCAGTTATCTGTATTTTGGATTGAAAAGGAAATTATCACAATTAACAATAATTTTATGAGCAGTAACTTTAATATTTAATAATAAAGGCTTACTAGTCAATGGTATTGTAATAGCACCATACAGTGACAGATGGGAGCTACACTTGTGGTGAACATAGCACAAAAACAGCATTCAAATTGTCAAACTATTATGTTGTGTACCTAAAACTAAGGCAACACTGAGTTTCCACTATACTTCAAAAAATAATAATAAAGGCTTAAGATGGCAACTATTTCTTTATCACAACATCTATAGTTCATGTAGTGTCTTCTATCTTATGATCTAGTACTTAATTACATACAATGAACTATTTACTAAATTTTTCTGCTATTTCATCTTCTTAACTAGACTGTAAGCTCCTTGAAGTCAGAGATCATAAATAATTCTTTGGTAACTTCAGTGCTTCTACATGGCATATGCTTGACTGAGATATTTAAAAATTTTGCTGGAAAAGCTAAAATATCATAAAACTACACTAACTAAATTTCCCCAAAAATCCAATAACAAAAGAATATAGCATTATCTTATTTCAGAGATGAATGGAATGACTGAAGTTAACCTGTACTGCTATCCAGTCAAATTCCAGGAATCCCACAGGAGTCATGAACCAAATCCCCAGATCCTGGCTAAAGTCTTGCTACTGGATGTCAACTGTCCACACCAGCTTAAATATCAACATGATGGTTCTTGGTCCTATGGCCTGGTCCTTATACAACTATTTATACAGTGGTAGTGATCCTGGGAAATCTCTGTTCATTAATACCTATTTCCTTGGACTGATCCAGAACACTGTGGGACAGAATACAAGGGGCTAAAGGATTCCCTCCCAGCCCCTTACACACTTACACACCACTTCCCGCCATTTAAGAACCAGTGTTAGAAGAATGAAAATGCACCATATCTGAATTTGCATCATCATGGGGTTTTATTATAACATACCAAGAGGTAGCTGATGAAGTAATAAGTACATGAAAGGCAATGGTCCAAAGTTTTCAAAAATTATTGCACAGCTTCTCCTACCTGATGTACCAACAGTTCAGCCACTTCTACATGATTGTTAAGGGCAGCCAGATGCAAAGCAGTATAACCATCATCTTTCTTCTCATCCACAATCCATGGTCTTGGTAATTTAGATAGTAAAACACGCATTGCACTGAAAGTCAAATTTACATGATGTGATATACAATTTGATATTTAAATTATTTTCTTTAAAAAATTATTCAAAAGAAACTTGAAACCAAATAAAAGCATTCTTCCTTGATGAAAACTATGCCCTCAGAGACAAATGAAATATATTTTTTTCTAAATCTCAAATATGCAGCTTTTTCATTCTTTAAGAGGTAAAGAAACTATAACTATTTGGGGAACAGAATCAAAATAGAATGGGAGTGTTACGAGGGGAAAATATTATAAGAGGGGAAAAAAAAAACCCAAAGGGAAAAGAAATATATCCAGATAAGGACATATTTATGGTTTTATGCAAACTCGTAGGTTCAATTTGAATAGTATCTATTAACGAAATAGTTAAAGAACAGCCAGATAACAACAACAAAGTAGGAATAACTGTACTAAAAAGACAAACTTCATGTAACTGGCAGATTATTGTGAACTGCAGCTAAAAATCTGGTATATGGCATTTAACAGTGCTAAATCTAGTTATATCAAAAATCAGAAAATAGATATTATAACTTAATAATTAAAATTTAAGTATCAATAACAAAATATTTCTAGAGCAAAAAAGACAGTTATCCTAAAGACCATCAAAGGGTAAAATATTAAAGAGCGGAAGTAATTATTGAGAAGTGATGCTTCTTCATAAACTATTGAGAGAAGCACCTGGGTGGCTTAGTCAGTTAAGTATCTGACTCCTGATTTTGGCTCAGGTCATGATCTTGCGGTTCCTGAGTTCGAGCCGACATCAGGCTCCACACTGACAGCATGGAGCCTGCTTGGGATTCTCTTTGCCCCTCCCCCACTCCCCCACTCAAATGCACACTTACACATGCACTCTCTCTCTCAAAAATAAACTTCAAAAAAAAAGTATAAAATATTAAACTATTTGGATCACATTAAAATAAAAAGGTTTTGCACAGCAAAGGGAACCATCAACAGAACAAAAGGGCAACTGACTCAATGGGAGAAGATACTTGCAAATGATAGTATTGGATGAGGGGCTAATATCCAAAATATGCAAAGAATTTACACAACTAAACACCAAAAAACCCACAACAATTCAATTAAAAAATGGGCAGAGGAACTGAGTAGATATTTTTCCAAAGAAGACATAGAGGTGGCCAACAGACACATGAAAAGATACTCAATATCACTAATCATCAGGGATATGTAAATCAAAACCACAATGAGAAATCACTTTATACCTGTCAGAATGGCTAAAATCAGAGATAAGAAATAGTGTGTTAGCAAGGAGGTAGAGGAAGAGGAACCCTACTGTATTGCTAGTGGAAATATAAATTGGTACAACCACTGTAGAAAACAGTTTGGAGGTTCCTCAAAAAACTAAAACTAAAAATATCGTATGATCCAATAACTCTACTACCATGTATTTACCCAAACAAAAGATATATGCCCTCCTGTTTACTGCATCATTATTGACAATAGCCAAGATATGGAAGCAATGCAGGTTTCCACTGATAAACAGATAAAGAAAATGTGGTACATATATACAATGGAAGATTACACAGCCATAAAAAGGATGAGTTCTTGTCATTTGTGCTATCAGTGATAGACCTAGAGGATGCCACACTAAGTGAAATATGTTAGAGAATATGATTTAACTACATGTGGAATATAAAAAACAAATGAATAAACAAACAAACAGCAGAATCAGACCTATGAATACAGAGAACAAACTGATGGTTGCCAGAAAAGAAGGGGACATGGATTTGGGAAATGGGAGATACGGGCTTCCAGTTACAGGATGAATGAGTCACAGGATGAAAGGTACAGCATAGAGATTATAGCCAATGATATTTAACAGCACTGTATGGGGACAGATGGTAGCTACACTTGTGGTGAGCATAATGTACAGAGAGGCTAAATCACTATGTTGTACACCTGACAGTAATGTAACATTTTGTTTCATCTATACTCACATAAAAAAAAAATTTTTAAAGAAATGGATGTGTCTAGACCAAGGGAACAGAATTGAGAACTCAGAAGTGGACCCAAAAGTATACAGCCAACTGATCTTTGACAAAGCAGGAAAGAATATCCAATGGAAAAAAGACAGCCTTTTTAACAGATGGTGTTGGGAGAACTGGACAGCAACATGCAGAAGAATGAAACTAGATCATTTTCTCACACC